>NC_137935.1:1334809-1342309 GCF_963969265.1 Rhamphochromis sp. 'chilingali' | reverse complement strand
ATCTGAATTATAATACTTCTGACTGTCTGAGGCAAAATTTCCCAGATTCAAATCCAATTGAATCGAATCGATTCTAGAATCAGTGACGACACCCAGCCCTACTGCAGTCTGTGGAAACTTTGTTTTTCACATGAATGTGCGGGGAGTGAGTTGCTTTGGGGGGCGACCTCTGGTGGACGTTGGAGGAACTGCAGTTTCAGTGACTCGGATTCAGATTTGCAGGCTGAGGTTGATGCGTCCTTCTGGATCAAGCATAAAAAACGTACTTTATTGCAGTGGCCGGTTGAAGGTGGTCAAACTGAGTTTCCTGTATTATTCTGGAACGTTCTCTGTGAACGAGTCTGCTGATTGTCTGGTTCTTAAAAGTAGCCCAATGCTGATGTGACGTGACTTGTTTTGGCTGATTTACCGTTCAGATCTAAGCTGCATTAAACACCTGAAGGTCACAGCAGCACACGCTGACACTGGGCTTGTGAAATCGTTGCCATTTTTGTGGAAGAGTTTCGATTCTCGACTCCTTGGCCGGTGAAACTGGAAGAAACAGCAGCAGCAAAAACAAAACCACACTGACTGTACGGACTTCTCTCTTTGTGCCCCACTGACCTGAAACCAGCTCTTTTATTAAATCTGCAGCTGCTGACTCGGCTGCGCAGCTTTCCCTTCACATCGACCGTTTCACAACGCTGGTGTGAAATTTTGGAGAGTCCGGCGCAGATCTGGAACAAGCTGAGACGTATCTGTTTGAGTCATCGAGCTCTTTGTCTCTGGGATTTTCTCTCATGAAACTTGCATCCAAAGATTCGTCCACAGTGAAGATGATCAACACTCACGTATGACATTTAACACAAACATGAACCATCTCAGCCAGGTTCTTATCTGCAGCTGATTCAGGGTGGTGGGGGGGACAGGTGACTCTCAGGGCTAACACAGAGAGACAGACAACCACTCACACCCACACCCACACCCACAGCCCGTTAGCCCAAGCCCACGCATGACTGTGGGAGGAAGCCACAGGAGAACCCAGCCAGCCAGTGGATTCAAACCCACAACCTTCTAGTGGCAGCAGTGCTGACCACCCCGTGCTCCTCCTCACGGTGGGATGGGTGATCCTCGCTCTCTGCTCAGATTTAAGTTCCCACTCCCCTGATGGAGCTCCTCCCCCTCGCCGTGTCTGCGATTCTTCCACGACGCTGTGGAGGTCATCACAGAGCAGCCAGCTGATCTGAGATCAGAGAGAAGGACTGATGCTGAGCTGCAGTTTGATCAGATAAAGGACTCACACAGTTTTAAAGGTCGGAGACGTAAGAGTTACCAAAAAGAAGCACTAAGGAGGTTAATCGGGTATTCATCGACCCTCAAACATCTGTGAACATCTGTGATTGATCATTGACAGCACATGTCATCATCATTAAAGGATCCAGGAGGATAACTGCACACGCTCAGGAACACTTCCAGAAACCAGCGTGGAGGTTACAGCTCCATCATGCAGAGAAGAAGCCACATGTGACCACGATGGAGAAACAGCCTCATCTCCTCTGGACCAATGCTCCTTCAAAACTGATCCCAGGTCAGATGAATCCGGTGCATTTGGCCGAAAACTGGAGCCACGTTCTTGTTCTGTTTATAATTATTTATTCCACATTTGTGCGGCTTGTCGACGTCAGCTGGGTGTGAAACAACGTTTAACCCAAACCGTTATCACCTCATAAAACACGCGGACTTTCTCCTCCCGTGATGCGTTCCAGGTGCCTCGGAAAACTGAGCTTCTTTGCTGGAGCGAGTCGTTTCAGGAAAATGAAACAAGGGGAAAAAGAGGAACGATTGATCCAGAATGTGTTGATCAGAAGTGAGGAAATCATGGAGACTGCGGTGAAAGGTCATCTGTGAGTGAGGGCAAGGTCACCGGGGTCAGTGTGTGTGTGTGTTTGCTTTGACTTGTGTTGAAAGCAGTTAATGAGTACTGTGAGACCTCTTTTGTGAGGTGTTTACCAGCTGATGGATGACTCCCAGCCAGGAATGTAACACACACACACTCGTTTTCATATATTAGCGGGGACCTCTCATCGACATAGTGCTTCCCCTACATGCTCACCATAACCATAACCTAACTGTAACCCTGACACTAAGCCACACCTTGAGCCTCAAACATTACCTTCAAACTCGTGGGGACGGACACTTTGTCCTCATAAGTGACTTTTGGTCCCCACAAGTATAGTAGCATGTCAATTTCTGGTCCTCACAAAGATGTCTAAACACGTACACACACACACTTCAGAGGACATTACACTGACTTCCATTTGCTTCCTGCAGACTTCAGACTTTCCCTTGAGGTCTAACTTTAGCTCTCGCGTTCTTGGTTTAGTGAAAAACAGAAAGAACAAAGGAAAAGTCCAACAAAGAAAGAGTAAGACAGGAAGTGAGTGTGTATGCTGTTGAATTAGACATGAAAAGCTGAGTGTTGGTGTTTCTCTCCACCTGTGCTCATGCGTATATACTCGCTGTGCTGTTCCAGCAGCTGAGGTTGACCTGATCTGTAAGCTGCACAGTGGAGCTGGTGGTGTCCCTGTCAGACTGGAGGCGTGGGGGGAGACTGCTCTCAGTCATTTATTTAACAAATATCCTGATAAAACTGCACCAGACACACAGATTTAGACACAAAGCTAAAACCTGAAGGGGGGTTTGTGGAGTAAACAGTCAAAGGTTTTCCTGCTAGTATGAGGTGAGAAAGTACAAACAGCAGTTGCACTAATGAGACTAATAAGACTGTCACAACATGCTTCACATGTATTAAAGATCAGTGTGTTCCAGCAGACGCACAGTCTTACGTTCATGCTTCAGCTGTGGCCAATCATGGCCTAAAAATCAAGACAAGCTAACGTTTAAAACAAACCAGAGCCGACCTGATTGGCTGAGGGCGGCGGTTTCAGAGTTCAGGAGCTACAACCTCAAAGCATCTTTTCCAAGCGCGTGAGAGTCTCATCAGCAGCTTTCATCTGCAGCAGGACAGGAACTGATCACATATCCGTGCTTTACTGAAGCAACTGATGAACAGTGTACACGCACACGCACGCACGCACACACGCACGCATGCACACACACACACACACGCACACACACGCACACACAGTGTGATTTTGTTGCTGCTGAATGAAAAGTGACCGTTTTCTGTGAGGAGGCAGCGTGACTTTGAGAGTGAAAGTCAGAGTGTGACTTTAGGCAGACCTGAGGGGGGAGTGGCCTCGAGCGGATCGCTCTGTGTGTCGGTCCTGAGGTGAAGGTGATTTCAGCCCGCTGTGCTGAGTCCGAGGACTCTCTGGTGCTTCCCGTCTGTCTCTGCTGCTGCGAAAACTCTCCAATGCCCCAAAACAAACACGGGAGAGAAACGCAGCAGCACACACGGAGCAAACCGGTGATTAATGTGTTTGGGGCAACAAATCCACCAGATCAGGAACACAAAATACAAATCTACGGAGGGCCAGGGGGAAAAACATCACATCTGACAAAAAACAAAAGTTCCAGCATGAATTTAAAAGGTATCGACAGTTCTCCTCAGCCACAGGGGCGCGGATAGGAGGGGGGCAGGGGGTGGCACCGCCCCCACTGAATCGTGATACCACAGGATGAGAGCGAGGATAGGACCTGCAGGAATGTAACTGAGTACTTTGCTCAGGTTTAATGTACTTGTACCTCATTTAGTATTTCCATGTTATACTTACAGCGTTTCCTGCATGTCCCGAGTATAATCACTGCACCTCGTGGAGCTTTTGTTGCTTATTATTTGGCAAAACAATTACATCAGAATCAGAATCAGAATCAGAATGGGGTTTATTGCCAAATGTTGAGCAGGTTTACAACATTAGGAAATTGCTGCGGTGCTTCAGTGCAAACATGGTGTCATAAATAGCACTTAAATAGACATGGAAAAAAATAAAAGTAGGGATAAGAATTAAGAGTGCTACGTTGAAAGATATATACATGAGTGCAGGTGGTGATCAGTGCCAAACATAGAATGATGCAGTGACACAGCGTAGGGTCATGTGTTAGTGGCGGGGACAGTCATATAGTTATTGTTCATGTGTCCAACAGCAGAGGGGAAGAAACTGTTCTTGTGGCGAGAGGTTCTGGTGCGAATGGACCGGAGCCTCCTGCCTGAGGGGAGCAGGTCAAACAGACTGTTGACTGTTTGACCTACATTATTATAGACCGAGCTACTGAACAATAAGTCATTAAAATAATTAGAAAATGCTGAATTAAAGAGATTTGCACTTTAATAAATCAGAAATTCTGATACAGTAATGCCATATATTTACTTTAGTTACAGATGTGAACAGTTTGTTTAAATCAGGTCTAAATGTTTTTTTCCACTTTGTAAAACAATCCTGAGATCATGTTTAAATTCTTATAGTTTTATCTTGTCACATAATAAACAGGACCAGGGCTGCATACGTGCTTCAAAACTCCAGTTTAATACAATTATTCAGTATTTCGGACTAAATATTCAGAGTTCCTGTAACCCCCCCACCCACCCCCCCGTGCTGCATTCTTGGCCTCTTTGTTACGCTGTTGTTGAGCCTGCGGTGAGCTGCTGATGGTCGCACATCAGCGGGACGCCGCCGAGTCACCAGCGAGTCTGATCGCTGTTAAATGAACAGTGTTGGTTTGTGTGCCAACTGTGACGTCAGCACAGTGTTTATGACCCGCAGCACCCGACCATCATCATCTTCATCATCATCATAACAACAGCAATTATAATAACAAAGTCAGTTTGTTTTCATGGATTCATTAGACTTGTGTGTGTGACACACGTCATATATGATGTTATCACAGCGATAAAGCGTCAGCGGTCTCTGACCTATCACTGCGCAGCTCCCGTTGCGATTGCGAAATTTCCGGCCGTGCCTGAAGGCAGCACCCCCTCCTCCTCTGTGCGTCTTCAGTCCCAGAGCCGCAGCTTTCTCCTCAGAGTGAGTCGAGCTTTTCTGCGCTGTCTCTTCGCCCGGTGTCCGGCTCCTGGACGCCTCAGCCCGGCTCCTGGTGACAGTGTGACCCGCCGCTCCGCCACCATGTCCCCGCGCTGTGAGTAACGAACACCCGCTGATGGAGCAGCGGACACGGAGAGTTTATTATCTGTTAGAATGATTTCAGATGCAGAGAAGTGAAAGTTTTCGGGGTTTTGAGCAGAAACTAAACATGACTGAATTTAAAGTGAAGATTGGATTTAATTTATTCGGATCGATCAGTGATATTAGAAAAGACAGGAAGTGACACTTTGTACTTGGCAGCCGTAAAAGTGAAAAGCAAAGACTTTTAGCTGAAACTGGATTTGTGGGTATTTGCAGTAAATGTACGTGCGGCCCATTATTGACGGTTCCTGGCAGCTTGTGAGTCTGCTTCTTTAGAGGTCAGCTGAGGTCAGAGGTGTTTCTGCTGCACTACAGCTCCCTCTGAGTCCTGAAGCTGCAGTCCACAGTCTGAGGTAGCAGGTGTGACCGTGGCAGGAAACGTCACTGATTAACTGAGTGCAGGTGAAAGATTGCTGCAGATCACAGGTCCACGTGAGCCTCCTGATGTCTCCGTGGGTGTTGTACAGCTCACTGGGGGACTTTTTCGTGCTGCTCTCTGATTGGCCTGAGGCTTCTGCTCCTCCTTACATGTGTTTTTAAAAATTCTTTGATTTCTTTAGAGCAGCTTTGCATGATTCAGAGTTCAGAATAATCCTTCTCTTTCTTAACCTTTGTCCGAAACCACCTGTTTTAGTTTTAGCCCCTCCCACTACAACCACGGGTCCTTTGAAGCCAGCTTCTTATTGACTCTCTCCTGCAGGTGTGCCCACGGATGACCATATCAGGGGTTGCCCCTCTCGGTGACGCCTGTGGAGAAGTTAGTGTTTAGAGCAGTTACACCGACCCTGCTGAACAAAGATTTGCATCTGTGCTGATTACAGAGGACTCTGTTTAAACCTGCAACAGCGTTTATTTTCAGTACAAACAAGGTGAAGTCAAACAGCGACAGGTACAGAGCAGCGTGATCACACGGCGTCACCATGACGACAGAGCCCAGCAGTGTCAGAGGATACAGGCTGAAGCCCCGCAAACTCAGAAGTCAGTGAACGCAGCACGTTCCTGCTTTTTCCCATTAGTGCTGCAAACAAACAGAAGAATGCAGACTGATCAAAGTCCAGGCTTTGTCTTTATTTGTCCTTCACACCTTTCTTTTATCGTTGCTTCACCTCCCTCCTCCTCCTCCTCCTCCTCCTCATCTTTATTCAGCTCAGTTGTTTCAGAGGCTGAAACGCTGCAGGCTTTTAATGAAGCATTAAGAAACTGTCCACTGTGATGGAAACATGGACGCTCCTCCCCCGCTGCTGACTGTCACATTTTAACTTCCTGTTGAGCCATGTGCAAAAACAAAGCAGATATGACAGATCTATGAACTTCAGTTTCTGTGCGAGCCCTTCTGCCCTGCAGAGGAACTGTTTTGACCTTTGACCTCCCTACTGTCGGGCATCCAAACTGCTGATAGCCTGCTGATGACTCCAAGCTGCGATCTTAACCGAGTAGTTTTTTGCTCACAGCCAAACGTCGAGTAAAACAAAGTAATAAAAAACGTGAAGACCAAGCCTGAAAGCGCGCCAGCTCTCCGGACGTCTGATAAAGTTTATCGCCGCGTATATTAAAGCTGCTCAGTTGTGGCAAACAGCCTAATCACAGTGATTTGGTCGGTATTGCAACGTCCATTATTTGACGTGATTATTCATTAACCCAACAGGCAGATATGGAACTTAATACGCTTCCTTTCCAGGTATTTCTTTTAAATGTGACTCAGACAGCTGGAGTGCAGGTGGAGGAGGGCGCAGGAACACATACCTGTGTTCCATCTTTTGCACATCTTTGAAAACAAGGTTCTTTTATTTTGAAAATTCATTATGTGTCTGGCTTCCTGTCCTCCTCATCTGCTCTGTGCAGGCAGATGTGCAGATTTGTTTCCACTGATACTGCAGCACGTCTGATGGCATTGTGACGGTTGTGTTCAGTGTCAGGTCAGCTTGGGTGGGTTCTGGTTCTCAGGCTCAGACCAGTGAGTGTTTTTCACCCTAACGTCCGTCTCGCAAGGCGGAAAGGTCACCTGCAGCTCCGGCTGTTGGAACAGTATTCGAGGACCTCGGTAACGAGGGATCAGGGCGAGAAACATCAGAGGAAACCGCAACACTCTTGCTCCACCAGCAAAGGATCTCGAGCTGGTTGCCTCCCAGTGAGGAGGCTGCTGGTTAAGCGAGTGTTTCTGCAGGTGGGCGTGAGAGAAGGATACAGGGACCCTGTGATGGATTTTGATGGTGATTATTTCTGATTCGGAGCTGTTCAGTTTCAGGACATTAGCCTACATTCATGCTTTTAACTGGCTGTTGCTGTGATTGGTTGTTTTGCTGTCAGGAGGTTTGATCGTGTGCTTTAAAAGGCGTTTGCTGTTACCTGTGGACGTTCGTCTGGATGAACTGAAGCA
>NC_137935.1:1244809-1329809 GCF_963969265.1 Rhamphochromis sp. 'chilingali' | reverse complement strand
TGCCGCCAACGTTGGAAACTGGACTTGGCTGGGCCGCGCTATGAATTCTGGGATAGGTCGGGCCACGAAGGACACACCGACCCATCCTTCAAATTCGGGGAAATGAAGGACGCATTTGAAGCAGCCGTCGTCTCGTCGCTGTGACGGCCTCAGGAGGATGCAGCTCATGAATTTGGTCACTTGGCGAATAACTGCCGCCCCCTGTAAGAAAGCTCGTGTTACTGTTCTGCGTCTGCAGTGGGAGCAGATTTGTTCGTCCGTTCTCGTGTTTGGGCCGCAGACATCCAGTCAGGCATCGAGAGTTTGAGCTCAAAAACATGAATCGATGATGAATGTGGGCAGGAAGCAGGCGATCAGCTGCCGGCCCTTCTTATGAAATGATTCCTGTTTTTGGACGTTCTGTTTCCTCCAGCAGACGTTAATCAGCTGATTATCTACACAGTCATTAATCAGCCGCTGAAGGTCAGGGCTGAAGTCTGTGCCTCCCTCTGATTGGTTATCTGCTCCTCTTCCTGGCTTCCTGTCTGTTTTGTGACACTGAAAAGGTCGCGACTCCTTCGCCTCCACGTGATGCTTAAACGCCACGTTGAACTCGTCCACACGTGTGTGTGACGACACTGTGGAGCAGCGAGGTGTCTCTGAGGATGTGATGGATGGACGTTTGGATGACAGGTGGAACATCTAATCTGTACTCAGCTGTAGTCTGATTGGCTGGTGTTTTTGCTCCTAACAGACTTTTAGGATCTAAAATAAAACAGCACAGACAAAAACAAGCGTCAGACGCCGTGCTTCATCTGTGAGACCAGGTGAAGCAGCATGACGGAGGTGAGCAGCGGCCTTAACTCAGAGACCGCAAACAGAGCTCCAAAGCTTCAATCTCATGTGGGCCCAGCCAGTAAAACCAGTCGCGCTGCTCGATTCTCCCTTCCATCGCTGATTTCTGTGTTTGAGTTGGGCCACAGACAGACGTTAAAGAGCTGAATTAGGATGTGCACTCGGCACCTTTGTGTGGATTCTGTCGCTGAACGCACGTCTGTCTGTGTAGTAAAGTCAGTGTCCTCCCAAGTGATGGAAACAGGACTGTGAGGGCGCACTGGGAGCGGATGTTGTTCATGTTGTTGGTTTCCAGTCTCACCAGCTCAGGACACGCTGCTGCTGCCAGAAATAGACTCCCTCACACACACACACACACACACACACACACACACACACACACACACACACACACACACACACACACACACACACATGTGAGGAAAACAGTGAAGAAAGCCAGCAGGCTGAAGTGGGAAGTGATTCAGTGGTGTTGGTTCCATAAATACCCAGCAGCCCTGGCGGCAGGCTCAGGAAACCCATGCGGAGCCCAGTGGCGCTCACACACAGCCTGTTTTCTTCAAGAGGGTCGCAGGGCATCGCGGAAGCTTCTGGACACAAACAATAGGAGCGGAAAGGACAACGATAGTGTGACAGGCAGAGGCGAGGACTCCTGGGCCCACGAGGCGGGGCCCGGGTACAGCCTCCAGACCGCCAGGAGCGGGTTGGCAGGGGGACCAGCGTCGGATCGGGGGTTGGGGGGTGGTCAAACACGGAGAAATGAAGTGGTGTGAATGTTAGGACTGTTGTATGCAGTCTATGGATGCAGCTTCCCGTAGACTGCATCCAGGTTGGCCGATAATCTGGGATCAAATCCAGTTCAGGTCCTGTGTGTGTCCATGTTTCAGTCTGAAGGAAGTCTGCTTCAGTTTTCAGCACAGACGTGTTAAAATCGCAGGTGGAGTTTACAGAGTGGACATTAATGAGTGCCACGCTGGTCGAGGGCACATTTAATCATTACAGGGTTTCCCATGAATCATTACCGAGCGGCTGCCTGTTAATGTTTGCAGAGTTTATGAGTCTTTGTCTTCAGGCTTTATGGTTTTGGGAACATGTGACACCAGCTGCTTTACGACAGGATCTGCTCGCTGTCATTCTGCTGCCGGGCTTACCGGCGCCTCAGACTGCTGACATTATTTCAGAAGACCCCTGCCGGCCAATCGGAGAGCTCGATTTCTGTTAGAGCGTTCTGAAAACGTTCCTGAAGAGGTTCAAAGGAACCTGCAGCATCCGTGATAGTCAGGTGTGTCCTGATGTGCGTCAGAGCACCTTCGTCCTCCTGTAAGTCATCAAAGCTGCTATCTTTGAAGAACAATTTATCTTCTGTTCTCTGACAGCCGCAATCTGAAAATCAGCACGACACTGGGCGGCTCTGGAAACGCGTCTCAGCGTAAAGACCTGACAGTTTTTCTCATCGGGTGGAAATGAAATATTCAGCCTTTTCTAAATGTTCCTGCATTTGTAAACAAATACCGGCACATGGAAGAGGAAGTCTCGGCATGGATGTCCGCTGGCTGCATCGAAAGCCCCAAAATATCAGCTGTTATCCCCAGAGGCAAAGTCCTGATATATCCGACGCTGCCTGCTTGTTTACGGGGTTATTCCTGTTGTCTGTCGGAGGCTTCCCCGCGGTTTCATGCAGGTTTTCAAAGTCTGCGATGAGTTTGAGCCAAAAAGAAGGAACCTGCGCCTCAGCCGTGTGGGTGTGGCCACCATCAGAGTCCACATTAAAACTAACTGTGTTATTATTGCTGTTTTATCATGTGATTATATTTATGATGCACACGAACCAATCTTCCACATCAAGGTCAAACTGACAGCTCGGGCATCTTCGGGTAGGAGGCGGATGTGTTGCCATGGTCACCGACCATCACAACACCGTGAGTGTGACCTCTGCGTTATCAGAGCAGCTGTCAGAGTGTAACCGACAGCCTACGTCAGGGTGGAGTCTTATCAGAGCTCAAACACTAAAAAAGTTACAAAAAAGCAGGTGTGTCCTTCAGGTGTGTCCTTCAGGTGTGTCCCGTGGGCGATTATTCATCCTGATGAAACGAAATAAAATCTTCTGAACTTTTTCATTTTCAGCCTCAAACTTGATTAGTATTTTATTAGTATAGTGAGCATCCTTATCATATTGTAAAGATAAAGAACTAATATAATAAATAATAAAAGATGAACCTCAAATGTAATTTTCCAGTAAAACTAACAAGTTGATGAATAAACAGGTTTAATCGTGATTAAAAAATCGACGCAGTGACGGGGCGGAAACGTGTTTTTCTTGTTGCGCTGATATCAATCAAAGCGCGTTACGATGTTTTTCTTAATTACAGAGCATCAGCAGCAATGATCCGTTTCTAGCAGCTTATACGTCAGTAACTGTGAGAACGGGATTTGTGCGATGGTTTTTCTGACGAGGAACGTGAGACACAAACAGCAGACTCTGGTCTTCGCCCACCAGCAGGGGCTCTGGAGCCAAACTGGTTCCTGTTTGGGCCTCTAACTTCTGACCTGTACATGATGAAAATTGTGACGATGTTTGTAGCTGAATCTGGTTTTGCACAATAGCGTTTTAATACCATCATGAAGCTTTGACGCCTCCCCCCTTCCTTCTTTTACCAGGTCTCTCCCTCCCTCTCCCCCCTCCCCCAGCTCCATCATGCCCATCTTCAAAAACCTCCCAGTGCGCCTAAAAGGTGGTCCGACTCTAGACAACGCCCTATTCATCCGCAGGATGAGCCTCAACATCACACCCCGCCATCATAACCCCTTTGACAATGATGACGACAGTATCCATGGTAACGGGGGCCATGGCAACCACTGGTCACCCGGCAGCTCCCTGCTGGACGGCGATGTGCCGAGGGACCGCAACCCATTTGAGGATGAGGAGGATGAGAACGAGGCCAACGAGGGGAAAAAAGGAAGCGGAGGAGGTTCGGTGAAGGGTTCCTTCAAGTTCATGTCCCCGCTGAAGAGCCTCGGGAAGCTGGGGAAGAACCTGAGGATGTCGGGAAAGAGTGCCACGCTCTCCCCACAAGGGTCGCTGCAAGGGTCGCCCTCACCTTCACCTTCTCAGAAGAAGAAGAGAGGAAGGAGGAGTTCTGAAGGAAGTCTGCTCAGGTAAACGTGGGATTAGAGTAATGGCGATGAAAGATTATGAATGGGCTGAGTTTGTAAGGACGAAATGAAGGATTCACACTGACATTCAATATAGAAGATAAGAACTTGGAAGGGCATTTGTGAATGTTTAGATAGGAGATTACAGGGATCTGTTAGAGGAATTAAAAATCTGTCAGTGTAACGTGGCTCAAGGGGAAGGAGGATTAGAGGCCTTGATGTGGACGAGGTGGAACGATAAGCTTTTTGTTTTGGCGAGTTCTTAAGTTCCAAGTTCAAGATACAAACAAAAATTATGAGATTAGTAAAGTAAAAGTGTCAGCGGGTAGAGACCTCTGTGGGAACTGTGGCGGAGTTTGGTCCGTGGGGGGTAGTTGCTGGACTCGTGACAGTCTCTGACCTTTCTCTTTTTGTCTTCACAAAAGGTTTGCAGGAAAATATCGTGACCCCTCCCGTAAGGAATCGTTAGCCAACGGTGAGCTGAACTGTTCGGAGAGCGAGGGCGACTCGACCAGCCGCCGCGTGTCCTTCATGAGGATGGTGGGCCTGGGGAAGACGAAGAAGGAGTCCATGACTGACCAGTCGTCCCAGGGTCCCGAGGACCAGTCGGTGCCGGTGGAGGAGGTTAAACCCAGAGAGCCACTGTCGGGTAAGAAGTCCTGGCTCAGCACGGCAGAGACACGAACTAGTTTTTTACAAATATAAAAACTTATATTAGGTTTAAGTTTACGGTATCAGAAATACCACGCTTAAGTCCTGACAACATGAGATCGACCCAAGATAATCAGATTACTTTTGTCACACGGTTTGACATGGTTCAGATGTCACTTCCTGTCGATTCCACAGCTAAAAGCTTCTATTGTTAGACTAAACACTTTCCAGTGTCACCACTATGACAGGACATTGTACCGGTGGAAGGAAACTACAGATGCGTTGGCATGTCCACCCATCCAAGAACAACTGTTTGTGTTCTCAGCTGTTTCTGGGGTTTCAGATTC
This sequence comes from Rhamphochromis sp. 'chilingali', assembly GCF_963969265.1. Taxonomy (NCBI): domain Eukaryota; kingdom Metazoa; phylum Chordata; class Actinopteri; order Cichliformes; family Cichlidae; genus Rhamphochromis; species Rhamphochromis sp. 'chilingali'. Next base: position 1,324,824 of record NC_137935.1, on the reverse strand, counting down.
CAGTGAGACCATCAGCCACAGTCAATCCTTCAACTTACTCCAAGCTGCACACAAGACACAGATATTCTGTCTCCAGACGTTTTCAGTAGCAGCGTTATCGTCCCGTTCACAGCCCGATCTGATCGGCGCATGTCGGCAGCCTGTGGCTATTTTAAACACGGACGCTGAAAATCAATGGATGGAGAGGGTCGGTGAGGAAGGTGATATCATGGCCAACTGGGTGACGCTGAGATGCTGTAACACTGGAATGTGTGTGTGTAATGTCATAAGTACTGGGCCGGTCATGGAAACTTTGTAAGGGCGTCTATTGTTTATCACACCCTGTTTACGCTGCCATTTGGTAATGAATGATTCAAGAGTGTGTGTGTGTGTGTGTGTGTGTGTGTGTGTGTGTGTGTGTGTGTGTGTGTGTGTGTGTGTGTGTGTGTTCTCAGTTCCTCCACACCCTTGTTTGTATGGTCAAACGGCTTCTCTGCTGCACTGTGTTTGTTTTCATCAGCAGTTATTCTGTCAGTTATTTTCTCATTCGTGAAGTTTAGAAATCAGTGAATGTTTTTGGCAGAAGGAGTCGCAGTGATATGAAACGTGTTGGACTCTGGAATTCTGGGATTTCGAGGCTGAAATTTCAGTCCAGTTTTATTTGTACAGCACCAAATCACAACTACAGTGCTTTATATTGTGATTTAGACCCTACAATAATACATACAGAGAAACCCAACAATCATATGACCCCTATGAGCAGCACTTTGGCGACAGTGGGAAGGAAAAACTCCCTTTTAACAGGAAGTGTTAGGGAGTTTTTATTGTTTTATTTGCTTATGCTTCAAAAGTTATGTTACACATATTTCACCAGACACAGTTTTCTGAAGAAACAGGAAGCTGACCCTGTGACACTGGGATTTGGGACAGGAAGAAACCTCCAGCAGAACCAGGCTTAGGGAGGGGCGGGGCCATCTGCTGCAAGAGGAGGAAGACATGTCTGTGTTTGACTTTAGCTGCTGATCGGCAGCTCGTGCTGTTTGTTTGGTACCTGAGGATGAATTTACTGGGTCATCTACAGAAGCAGAACCTGCAGTCGCTTCTCAGATTGAGGTGAGCAGAGAGCTCTGGATGTTCAGGTGCGGGCTTGTTTTCAGATGCTGCTAAACCACCGTATCAGCGGATCAGGTTGCCGCTGAGCGTGTGTGTCTCTGAAAGTACAAATGGTCCTGACTCCTATAATCCTGTTTGGCAGTGAAACAGAACGCAGACAGAGCTGCACCGGGTCAGGCTGGCCTGAGAGAAAGAAGGACTTTACCTTTGCTTCTGTCTGAACAGACAGCAAACACCTGCCGATCAACATCGAGCAATAAAACACCTGCAGAGCAACAGTCGAACAAATCAGGACGAGCACAAACGCAAACTGAACACCTGCACAAGTAAAAAGGAGCCACAGAGCAGCTCGAGAGTCTCAGCCTGGATCTGTGGGAGCTTTCTTAAACCTGAAGGCTCTGCTCCTGATCAGAAAAGTGCAGTTGCACTGATTTGAAAACGTCACGGCAAAACACAAAAGTAGCAAAACGAGTTTGCTTTCTGAGGAAGAGCAAACAGTTTCACACAGCCTGTGCTTGGCTGTCGCGTCCAAAGCATTTGAATGCAGCGCAGCAGAAAGTGTCGCATTTCTCTGAGGTGTGATCCAGTGGAAGCACACAGTAGAGCGCTGCTGACCTGCTGCCTAATGATTTCCTGTGCTGAGTTCAGGTGCAGTCTGAGCCGTGCTGGGGTCTCGGCGCTGGTCCTCTTGGTTTGTTGTCTTCATGCGTGCTGGCTTTTTATCTAAGCATGCAAAGCTGGCAGATGTGCATCAGCTGCTCTGCACAGCAGGTATGCATCAGAACAGGGCGCCGAGCAACAGCACGCCACTGATCGCCGGCCCTCTGTGATTATATAACGCTCGCTGCCTTCGTTAGATAAGAACAAAGGCTCACAGATCGACACGTTTCATATAAATTAAGAAATGATCAAGTTTTAGGTCCCAGCATGAAACTTTTGTCCCAGTAAAATAAAACGTTCGGCCTGCTGTGCTGCAGTCACGTCAACCTGGCAGAAACACCGAGGTCACGGGCGCTGTGGTTTTTGTTTTCTTCTTCTCTGCGCAGGTCGGCTGACCTCTCTGTCATTCCAGGACGGTTACAGCATGTTTCTGGTCATGTGGACGAGGACCGTCTGTGTTTGGTTCTTCGAGAAAGTCGAAGCGTGTTCGCCTTCTGAAGCTGAAACTCTGGAGTTTAAAGTTCAAGCTGAACGAGTTTGAATCGCTTCAGACTTCAGTGAACACAGAGCGACACGGTGCTACAGTCCGCTTTACTGTACATATATTTTACCACACTTTGTTTCTTCGCCAACAGTCCGGTCACCGTAGTAACGGTGATTGGAGCGAAGGTCACAAAGGGTTCGAGTAGTTGGCAGAAGGAGGAGGGGTCAGTAAAAGCCTCGAGGCCTCACAAAGGGGAGTGACGCGCCTTCATTACAGCCTTTTAGTTTGAAGGACTTCTTGGAAGTGACGGAGAGTGATGAAAGACCCGCTTCATGGAATTTACCCCTGACAAACTGCTGTGTGTGCTTCATTAATGCACGCTCATGTTACCGCTGCACGGCGGCTCCGCCGGCCGATTGTCGGCGTGTTGCTGCAGGCCTCAGGAAGAAGGTGAAATATGAAACAGGAAGTCCACTTTAATGGGTCTTAAAAGCCCCAAACACTCGATGCTCAGGTGTCATTCAGAGGTGAAGCAAGGACGTGTGAAGCTGTTTGGATCCACAAACACTAAAAAGCTCCCGTGTCTCCGCTCACGCTCACGAGGCGAGCTTTCACGTTTGAACACGAGAGTAAAACTCAGCATGTTTTTTTTTAATACGGAGGTTCTGATTGGTGGACGTTTTGTTTCATTGACTTTTTCTTTGATATTTGGCAGCGTCGCAGGGACGTCATTGACTGCCGTTCTCTTTGCTGCTGTCAGATTATGTATATTTTAGGGTAAAATTTAAGCCGAGTTTTATTGTCATCCCAACGATGTACACCCGAGTAGAGTAGGACGAAATCCTCCTGGATCAAAGTACAACTACACAGGAGTAAGATGTGCTTAGAAAAGAATGGGAATGAGACTAAATCAATACAATAGTCCACAGAGTGGAGCAGTGAAGCAGCCACGATGCTAGTGGCTTTCCAAATGCAGCGCAAGGTGTAGCCAATGACGCGCTCAGCGGTCGGCACAATCCTCTGCAGGGCTCTGCGGTCGGACGCGTGGCAGTCGCCTCAGGAAGTGCAGTCGCTGCTGGGCTCTTTTTATCACTGATGAGTCGAGAAAATAAAAGACTAACGTGAAAGTAAAGCAGTAAATCTAAAATTAGGACACAAGACGCGTCGTGGCCAACCATGAATGATGTGTTCATGGTTGGTGCAGGACAGTTAGAGGTTTTTCAGCGGCTGCACCATCCTGCTGACCAGCTATCAGCTGCTGGAGGACTTCCTGTCAGTGGCCACAGTGGGCGGCTTATCTGACACCAGCGGCTTCACTGCTCTGCCAGCAAACACACACTTTTAACAGGAAACCTTGAGAGACTTCACAGGAAATCTGCACGGAGGCTGACGATAGATCAAAAGTCCATTTTCTTCTCTCCTTTTTCCATTTTTGTTTCTTTACTTGTCCAAATTGGATCTCTTCAGCTTTTCCTTGTTTCCTGGGATGTATCTCCACTGGTGGATATTCATATCAAACATAATAAAGGTACTGAGGTGAGTGTATGTGAGCCCAAAGCACAGGCTGCTAAGCACTTAGTTTCCCTCGATTCCTTCAACTCTTGGATCTCTGTGAGCTCACAGAGGGAGGATGTTTCTAGCATGGCCATCTCAGATGCAAAGGCCCCACCCACCTGCTGTTCAGTGTGTGTGAGGGGCAGCAAATCAGAAGACAGTCATGTCCAAGAGGGAGAAGCTAAACCTGCTTATTTCAGACAGAGAGTGAACTGAGCAACAGTGACTTCACACTGTTGCTGAGTTTTATTTATTAGCAGCAACCTTTTTGAATTCAAATAAAGTTTGTCTGAATAAACAACAGTTGTTTCCTGAGCTGTCATGAAAGGTTTGGCCTGCGTCTGCAGGAAGTAGGCGGTCTGATCTGAATGCTCAGCTCTGCGTCTGAGAGAAACGCGACTCTCTTCGGTTTGACTGTGAAGCTGCTGAGTCGTGTCTTCAGTGACCGTGGGCATGAAGCCGGAGCAGATCTGCGACTGAGCTCAGGAGAAAAATGTGAAAACGCAGCTCAGATTACGCTCCACATATACAGACACAGTACTGCTACTGTTCATGCAGACAGACGTGCAGCACTACACATGAAAAGCACAGGAGTACACTTAATTAAATACCAAATGACACAGGCGCATATAAAAGCAGCTTCGGTTTCGCCTCCGCGGGGTTCACCGGGTTTCATCGTCCAGCAGCCAAACTGCAGCCGCGAGCTGGACGTGTTTTCACATCTGTGTAAAGTGAAACTAAAGACGCAGATGTTTCATCTTAAAATATGTGCCGCGTCTGGTGTTCAGCATCACTAATGTGGACACATCGGCAACAGCGTTCACACAATTAACATTCAGGGCTCACGGCTGGAGCCCCAGCAGCTGTGGGGCGTTCAGGGCCCGAATGACTGTGGGCAGTAAGGCTGGTATCAAGAGTAGTGGGAGGACCAATAGGAGGACAGCGTTCGATAACTTTAACCAATGGCAGCATCATTTTGTCAGGTATTGAATGGTTGTGTCCAGTAGTTGTGCCTTTCTTTAAAAAAACAACAAAAAACTCAGTTTTCCATTTTCTGCCTGTCTCACCTTATTACATCACACAGGTGGGGAGAAATGAAGATGTTTGATTGGTCGAAGTCGTGTCTGAACCAAACGTGGTAAAGAAGCTTTGACTCTGGGATCCATTCATCCCCAGCATCTGATGTGAAGTGCACTGTGACGTGGATTAAACGGGTTAGGACCACGAGCGGTGATGGAGGTGGTCGTGGTGGTGCGAGGAAGAGGGTGGAGGGGGGTGGGGCTTCGTGCATCCAGCTGGGAAAGATTTCCTCTAAAGTCTGAAAGTGAACAATGAGAGCTGTGTTTGAGAGGAGGGGGCACGGTGTGTGTGTGTGTGTGTGTGTATTCTTAATTATCCATTCACATGAGGACCCACTAAGTTTTGGACTGTAGTTGGTTGTTGGGACATTTTTTGGGGATGTTTCTGTATCATGAGGACGTTTTTATTCTCATACTGTACGTTTCAGTGCAGACGGGACATTTTATGGGGAAATGCAGGCACGTGGATCCATTTCTGCTCTATTGTTCACTGCTGTGACTTTTCCTCTCGGGGAGTGGGGTGTTTTAAAAAGTCTAAACTAGATCTGTGACATCTAGAAACAAAAGGTCCTTCGCGCAGCAGCTGAGCACGTTTACAGTAAAGGATACTGTGCTGTGGTTTCCTCAGTGCACAGATCACAGTATGTGTGTCAGGCAGGAAATCCACTATTTCCTCATCTATAACTTAAATGTGCAAAAAGTATTCAGAGAGTTCATGTTTCAGTCTCCCTGAAGTTAAAGACACACATTTGACAAGCAACCCCCCCTCCTCCCTGTGACCTTTGACCTCATCGCTGCTGCAGTTTTTACAAACTTTATTCCACCGTCAACCCAAAAACAACGAAAGACAAAAGTTCAAAGTGGGGATGTTCCACTCACATTGTTCTGCTTATAGAGATGATCTTCCTCTGGGCTTTCACTGTGTGTGTGTGTGTGTGTGTGTGTGTGTGTGTGTGTGTGTGTGTGTGTGTGTGTGTGTGTGTGTCATCCTCGCTTCCTCTGCACATCTGAAGGGCCTCACATCCTCCTCGCTTTCTCCACACACAAACAAACACAGAAGGCTTTTATTTTGAAAGAGTGGCCCTGGAGAAGCCGTCTCCTGTGATGAAACAACTGATGCAGGAGAAGACAGAGTTTCCTGTCCTGCTGTGTGTGTGTGATGAATAACTGAGTCATATTTCCCCTGTAATCACACATGCAGTAATGCAGTATCCTCTGTGATGGACATTTTTTGCTCCACCTTCCGGCTGTGACCAATCAGAGCAGAGATAAACACTTTAGTTTCTGACCTAATCGTGTCTTAAGAGTTTATGCTGAGAAATGATTATTAACCGCGAGACAGGGCCGAGCAGTGAACGCAGACCAGCAGCAGCTTCACGTCTTGGTTGAAGTCATCCTGAAGGCTTCGAGTCGTTGTCTGGCAGCTCTCACAGGCCAGCGAGCTCACTAAGGACCACTGTAATGCACTGTGTCTATATCACAGAATAAATGTGCAATATTTATGAATATTGGAACAAACACTATATCAGTGACAATCAAGCATGGACGCAGACAAGCAGCTGTTCCACGCTCGTTTTCCGCCTGTCAGAGCGGATAAGCATGATGCAGCTCTGTCGAAGGGGAAGCCTCCCTCAGTGACATCAGCAGACGCTGACCTCAGAGCATTTTGCAAACTCCTGCAGACATTTTTACAGCCAATAAAAGAGTGAGAAACAAACATGTTCGCAGCCTGAACCTCGAAGCCTTCTGCTCTCCTCACCTAATTTCCCTTTCACGTCAGTCAATCGTATAAAGTGTATTAATGTTTGGAGCATTTGTTCTTTGTTGCGCAGAGTTAGGGTCCAGTTTGATGAGTGAAAGTTTGGTCTTACCCCAATATGACCGTCGGAGGGGCTCGTCTTCTTCTATGCATCAGAACTGAATCATTGTTGTGGTGACGGTTTAATGTCCTCAGGATTCCCGTATGCTTGTTTGACATTCACCTAGGGACCATTTTTGGTCCGAGGACACCACAAGGGTTACAGCTGTCTGTGAAGGTTCTCAGTCATCCAGGTCATCGTAGTCTAAGGAGCTTGGAAAGAAAAGCGTCTGGACAAAGGACCCCCTGATGATCCTCTACCTAATCACATGAGCCAAGGTTTCACCCCTTGGCTCATGTGATTAGGTAGAGGATGCTGTTTTCTTCACGGAGAAATGCCAAACATCCTCCCAAAGACATTTGGATGGATGACGTCTTAACGTTCCTTTGTCTCCTCCAGTCCTGGAGATCCTGCAGCTGGTGAAGAAGCGGGACCTGCTCCTGGCTGACACCCACATCCTGGAGCTGGAGCAGGAGTGCAACGAGCGAGCTGCCGCGATGCAGCCCGAGGACGCGACGAGCCCGAGCGTCAAAGATGGCGGGCGGAGGAAGGCGAAGGATGTGGAGCTGCTGTACGAGGAGCTGCAGAAGGAGCTGTGGGCCGTGGTCAGGGAGTCCCTGAAGTCTCCGACAGCCGGGCCCAACCTGGGTCTGGTGGTCCAGGTGAGGGAACTCTTCTGTCGCCATGGCAACTGATGAAGAACACGAGAATATTCGAGTTACGTCAAAGTGCTCTCGCTCTAACAGGTGCTGCAGCAGGAGGAGCAAGTTGACAAAGACTGGGAAGTCAGCGAGGGAGCTGCCCCAGGAGGCCCGAGGCCTCGCCGCCTGAAGCAGAGGTGGAAGGAGGCGGTGGAGGAGGCGGCTGACGACTCTCTGCCTCAGACCACCGAGTTCACAGCCGGAGAACTGAACAAGTACCTGGACCGGCTCCGAACCCGGGTGGTGGAAGACCTGGGGGCTGCCAAGAGGAACGCGGTGTCCATCTATCCTGAAGAGTACCAGCCCTTCCAGGTGAGTCAACACCTGGACACAAATACACAAATCCTGACCTAATGGAATCGATGTTTGCAGCCTGTAACAGTCCAAGCACTCTAACGTCTGACCTTTTGACCTCTCAGGTGTACGTACAGAGCTACCACCAGGCGGTTGCACGGCGACTGAAGACCATCACTGACAACCAGCTGCAGATCACAGACATCTACTCCCTGCTGGACTGGCTGCACAACATGTACAACAGGTACGCACATGTTTCAGGTTTGAACCGTTTACACAGGACAAACAGACGAACCTGAAACCAGAGTGACCCTCGATTGGTTTTGTCCCTCAAGTTTGCTTGAAATTCAGTGTTGAAAGTATCATTAATGACCTGCAAGGAGAAATAAACCCAAAGACAGTGACATAAAAGCTGCAGATGTGATGGAGCATCAGGTTTAGATACACATGAGTCTGTGTGGACTCAGGCTTGCTGCTTAGGTTGCTCATGTGTACGTGTGTGTGTCTGTGTGTGTGTGTGTTTGTTTCAGGGATGTTCTGGGGACTGTATGCATAACAAGTCCATTCAACCACTCTGAGCTCAGTCCTCTGCTGCCGTCAGAGACCGTGGACAGGCTGGAGCTCGACTGTCTTAACTCGGTCCGGGTGAGAGAGAGACACGTATTCTCACCTACCTTACTAACAGTGGCCCGTATAACCAGGCTGACCGAGCAGGGACCTCTGTTTTGTACACACTTCTAAAAAAGTAGCATGATGTCAGTGCTTTGTCAGTGATTTGTTGCCCGGTTCTTCCCTGCGCAGGCTAAAGTGACCACAGAGCTGAGTCAGGTCCTGGACGACGAGGAGAAGAGATGGATGGAGACGCTGCAGATCGAGGAGTACCAGATCACTCTGGCCAAGACGGTCATAGAGGTAACCCCCAACCTGCTGCCCCCGCACGCACCTTCGTCACTATGGCTACTGCACACACTCCATGAATGAGTCTGTGCACCGCCGTGAAAAGCGTTTCCTGTCTGTTTAAATACAGGATATAATCAGAGTGAAGTGTTACATAAAGGTCTATTCCGCTGCATTTCTTACGCTGATTGTTTTCTGGGTTTGTCCTTCAACTGCAGCCAAAGTCAACATCAAACATTTCCTCATCTCTCTCTCTGTCACACACACACACACACACACAGACACTCTTTCATTCAAATTTGCACTGAAAGCAGCTGCTGCCCTCTAGTGGCCGAAGCAGGTGTAGCTTAAAGGTGCACATCAGTCACCAAATCAAATCATTTCTGTCTGCCATTCACCCGAGTATGTTTGTTGAGTAAACGACGAAAGCTGTTTCTGACAAATAAAGTTGTTTTTAAAGGTTTGAGGTGTGTGACAACCGTACCGTCTGTATGTTTATCTGTGTTTTAGAGGTTGCAGGCCGATCTGGAGCGTTCGGCCTCCATCAACAGAAGTCTAGGCTCCAAAGTGGCGCAGTGCAGCATCAACGGCCTCGCTGACTTCCTGTACAGGTACGTTCTTTTCAAAATAAATGTTTTTTTTAAGCTAGTCATTAGCTTCATAAAAATCAAATAAATAACAGAAATAATAGCTGACATTGAAAAACAAACAATAATAAAACCACATGAACAACCTGATGAAATAGAAGTTAGCAAAGCAGATGTGTGTCACCAGTGTTGGTCAAGTTACTTGAAAAAAGTAATCAGTAACTAATTACTGATTACTTCCCCAAAAAAGTAATCCCGTTACTTTACTGATTACTTATTTTCAAAAGTAATTAATTACTTAGTTACTTAGTTACTTTTTAAAAACACGATTTACAACCTGAAGAGGTGATAAAGCGATAGATCTCTCAGCCCAATTCTACTTTTTCTACATAATCCATCATACAAAATGTAATCAAATGGAAAAGTCTCTTTTTAAAACTTGTTTTATTAGTTTTAATCTTTTAACTTTATGCATCAAGCAAAAATTTAATTATCTGCAACATTCTCTGACTGGAAGAAATTAGTTTAACATTTAAACCTATTTTCTGCACATTCCAGCACATAAAATAAAATATTTTTTGTGTTTACACTCAGTCTTTCAAATAGATGCAAGTAAAACACAGCAGAAAATAAATAAAGTCAGAGACTCAGCGGTCCTGTTGCTCTATTTTCACCTGTAAAGCAGGAGTGGGGTAGGCGGAGGTTTGCCCTGGTGCAGGTGTGCCGCGGTCAGTGGAAGAATCCGCGAGTTTCTCTGTGAGTTTCCCATTACGTCGTAGCTACTCGGTGCTTGTTTGGAAGTTTAGGGGTTTTTTCGCTGTAAAAAGAAGTTTTCTTCCCACGCACAGCGGACACTAATGTTTTTGTCACTTTTTATGGAATCAAACTCAAAGTAAGGTCAGTACTTCCACGCTTTAAACGCTGCACGCTCACACTCTCTCCTGCACTCGATATGTGATCCATTGTTGATCTGCACACAGCTGTTGTCACGAACGGTGCACTCGCTTACGTCACTGTCATGAGACATTCTCGCAAAAAAAAAATGATGGTTTTAGTAACGCAGTAATGCAGCGCTCCTACGGGAAAGTAACGATAATCTAATTACCGTTTTTGCAATAGTAATCCCTTACTTTACTCGTTACTTGAAAAAAGTAATCAGATTACAGTAACGCGTAACGCATTACTGCCCATCTCTGTGTGTCACAAACACTCAGAGACCGTTTACAATAAAACAAAACGCTCTAAGATTAATTTTCTAATCAAATTCTAATGTACATTTTTTTAATTTTAGGGTTGGCAGTAAAATCAAACACAAGTTCAATATGATTCAGTACCATTGTAATCCGTATGTAGTTAATAATTTACAAATGTTTCTCATGCTTGTTTCAATTGTTTTTGCTGATTATTAAGACATCAGCTACAGCAGTGCCATGGTTCTTTTAATACAGCAGGAAAGGACTCTTTGAATATCTGTGTGATCTGACTGATGAATGTGATCTAATGTAAACGTCCTTGAGCTGTAAGATGCTGTTGTTTAGCTTTTTTAGCTTTGAAAGACCAGATCATGATTCTGGTGTATTTGTTTTAGCTTCCAGCGGAAAGTTGAGATGTTCCATGAAGGGATGCAGGCCGGGATGTTCGGAGACCACCAGGATGGATACGTGTCAAGAACCATCGCCCTGGTCAACTGCTGCCCTCCATTCAGGTACAAACACAAGCTCTTCAATATGCGAACGAACTGTGAGACAAACTGTCACGACTCTGTCGAGTGCTGCAGTTCTCAAAAGGGTTTTTCAACTTGTTTTCATTCCTGTGTTTAAATATAGTTTAAACACAGTTTTATGTTATAGTTATATTAACTATAACATCATCACTGTGTGTGTGCGCGCGCATGCATGTGTATGTACATGTTTACATATCTTTGTGGGGACCAATAGTCACTTATGGGGACAAAGTGCCCGTCCCCACAAGTTTGAAGGTATTTTCTTTCAAACTGTGGTTTTTGTGTCAAGGCTACAGTTATGATTATGGTTACGTTTAGGATGAGGGTTAGGATTACGCATTCATTTTTAGCAGCTGAATTTGAATTATGGCGGCACATTCATGTAATATCAGTTTGTACCACCAGAGGGCAAAGTGGATCAGTGTAAGCTTTATTTAATGAGCCAAGTCATTAAGAGCACATTTCTAATTAAAAGGTTAAAGCAAAATAGTTTAAATAACAGCACCACACGCACTGATGAAACACTGCCCCCTGGTGGTGACAGTTACAGTTACTACTGAAAGTACCTTTAAGCTGTTTTAAAATGTAAGAGGACACGTTTCTGTCCTTTATCTGTGTTCTTGCATCCAGATACACTAAAGTTAAAATAACCTGATAAACACAGTGCAGTTAAAGGTGCAATAGTTCCCTCTGAAATGTTGTAAAGTAATGCTGGACCAAGCGCTCAGTTAGAATGATACAGAAATGAAATGCGAAGCACGTGCTGGATGTTATCATTGTTGAGAATGATCAGTTTGCCTTTTTTGTTACACCAAACTTGAAATAAGGATATTTTACAGATCTAACCCTCTGTCGGCTCTTCAGAATCGGCGCCTTCAGTTCCTTTATTGTTCCCAGATGGGTTCGTGGATCCACAGAGCTTTTTAACAGCTGATCCTTTGACCCATAACAATAATGATGGCTCTGTTCCAGCAATTATTGCAATGTCCCGTGGAAATGAACGAAGCTGTCGGTTCCACCCAGACACAGATTAACCTCAGAGGGTTTTCACATTTGACTCCAGGTGACCTCAGCCTTTATCTCCCTTTCAAGGACGCTAAACCAACATTTGGAGCCTAAATTTCCAGCTCAAAGGAACCTAACACAGTGTCCCAATGCTGAGGCAGTTCAACCAGCTTTTAATAATGAAAATAGAGTTGCTCACAAAGGAAAATAGTACAAACAGGACTGCTGGTGACGCCGGACTCGACCTACACTTACAAAACAAAGCTGTGAAAGATAAAGACGGTGAGCTTGTTGGGGTCTGCCCCACCATGCTCCACCATCTCTGGGCTTTTATTTGTGTGGCGAAACTTTAGCAGCCAATCTGCAAGTGAGAGAGCGAGTTAATGAGGGTGAAATACAAACACAAGCAGATGATGACTGGACCGACCGGCTGGGTCGCACACTACAAAGCCAAACAATGAAAGGCCTGCTGATTCGCTATGTGCAGGTTTTATGTTCCAGTGACCCCCCCGCCTCCCTGAGCCTGGCTCTGCCGGAGGTTTCTTCCTTTTAAAAGGGAGTTTTTCCTTCCCACTGTTGCCAGAGCACTTGTTCATAGGGGGCCGTCTGATCGTTGGAGTTTTGTGTATTATTGTTTCTTGACCTTACAAAAGAAAGCACCCTGAGATGAGTGTTGTTGTGATTTGGTGCAAAATGAATACATTTGAATTGAATTAAACTGAATTAATTTATATGTCTTTGCGTGTGCATGCAGAGGTTTCGTGCAGCGCTGCGCTCAGTGTGATCCGTCAGTTAGCGAGGACTCTCTACGTCGAGCCAACAAGTCTCTGGATCACATCATCCAGCAGGGAGTGAAAGTGCTGTCTGACCGGCTCTACCTGCACATCAGGGTAACACGCACGCACACACACACACACACACACACACACACACACAGAACGCAGAAACCCGGCCACTCTGAGATGGTCCTTGATGAATAGACCAAATGCAGCCACATAAATAATAATTTGCACCTTCGTCCAGACAAAAACCTCACATTGTATTTGAGTTTTTAAAAGCTTCAATTAAGAGTCAGAGCTGTAATAAAACACTTGTGTCATAGTTTGCCTATAAAGCGTTAGCGTTCTGCTGACTGGAAACGAGCGCCATCGAGCCAGGATGGTTAGATGTTAGGAGTTAAACCCCAGCAGAAGCTTCCACGTAGGGCTGGGCCATATCATACCGTTCACAGTGATACCGGTATATTGTTGGGCAACGATAAGAAAAGGAAATACCGTGATAGAATATGGGTAAAATGCGCAGTGCCTTTGTTTTCATACGCACATGGCAGAAAAATCATGGCGGCGACGGAGAACGAGAAGAGTGAAAGCAGATCGTTGAATGAAACATGAACCTGAACTGGTTTGTAAAAATGCTGCAGCTTCACTGGTGTGGAACTGGATTAGCTTTCGTCCGTCAGATACACAACAAAGCACTATTTTTGGTAGCGCATGCTAGCGGGCCGTCGTTATTACCGTGTTGTTTGGAAAATACGGCGCACTTAAAATCAATCCTTTGATTTTTCTGAAAGTCGACAGAGCCCCTTATAATCCCGTGTGCCTTATGTATGAACTCTGGTTGTGTTTACTGACCTGGAAACGATTTTATGTGCACGGCGCTCGAAAATCTGTCAGATGTTTCAGTACGACTTTGCTGAGCTACGAAGCCGCACCGGTTGATGGATTGTCGGAGCGTTACGGCATCGTAGGCGGAGCCTCGCGGAGTGATACGTGCTGTGCTTCAACATAATATTACCGTACTGTGTGTGTATAACCTGTTTTTAAGTTTTGTGGATATTCTACATGGTTATGCTGAGGACATGTCGGCCAGTTTCCACTGGAAATGCCTTTTGGTTAAACTGTCAGCGAGGAGTTTGCATTTGCACTGTTAAATGTTTATATAACTTTAATGCAGATAAAAAACAGCTGCTTGTTTCAGTGAAAATACAATGATGTTTTTTTTGTTGCACTAATAAAGTTGTGGAGTTGTAAAGTATTTTGTCTAGTGTCAATTATATCGTCAGTTACATATATTTTGAAATGTATATCGTGATAAATATTTTGCTCATATCGCCCTGCTCTACTTCCACGTGTGGAGCAGAAGCAGCTGGTTGTGGTGGTTGAGGGAATGCTATCAGGAGGCTGCTGCTCACTTCATGCCCCAAACCAAAATTGCGGATGCCATAAAGTGGTTCATAGTGCTGTGAAGTTCCTAAGGGTCACGAATGGAAAAAATCTTGAGAGCGCCCCCTATGGGACAGAAGCACGCTGAGTTTACCGTCTGCCGTCTCTGTTTTGCACTGAGGCAGTTTTGATGAAGCTTTTTAGTTCAGTTTGGTTTTTAAACTTCACATATTTTGGATTATTCTTGCAACAAATTGCAAGTTTCTTTTTTTTAGGTTATTAATAGTTTAGTGCTGTACAAAGATGCGTCCCTGTGTAAATGCATTTGGTATTAATGCTAACTTATGCAGCAAGAGAGAAAACATCTGCTATGAAACTTAGCTGACCTGGAAACGCTGCAGGGCTCCTCTCATCTGCACTTCTCCCCACTTTGTGTCTTCGTTCAGCCGTTTTTCGAGCGCCTGGTGAAGAGGAAGTGGCTGACCAACACAGAGCCGTATGAGCAGATCGAGGCTCTCATCAAAGAGGCGTTCAAGAAATACAGCAAGATGGACAGTCCTCCGTATCAGGTACACACATCCAAAACAAGTAAGTGGACGGCTGATGCTGGAGCTGCTGCTCATGTTCTCCACCTCTCTCCCAGCTGCTGGTGTCGGAGATCCACCGTCGAGTGGTGACGGAGTACCTCCGCTCAGTCATGAGAGGCAGAATCATCTGCACCTCCATGAAGATGAGGAAGAGGATGGCTGGTCGGCTTAGAGATGAAGGCAACCAGATCAAAGTCCTCTTCAAAGACCTGGTGAGTTCTGGAGGTCAGAGGTCACCGGCTAAAAAACTGTGCAGAATCTGGAGGGGCTCCGATCTGAGCTTTTAGTGGATTTTAGTTTTAGTTTTTGAGGAATAGATCGACGTTTCAGTTACGTCGTCAGCTAAAAGCAGAAAAAGTCAAATGAACCCAAACCTAACAACGCAACCTAACGGGGTCTTCCTCTTCTTTGACTCTTCACAAACGTTTTTTACACCTCCGTCCGTCTGTTAGGAGTCGTCCTCCGGTTGGCTGGACAGCGCTCTGTGTCACATCTCTGAGATCATCCAGCTGGAGGACCTCCCCTCCATCCAGATGGAGGTCGGCGTTCTGGTCCGAGAGTTTCCAGACATCAGGTAACATCGCCTTGGCCAAATGCTGGAAATCTTCTTCTGCTTCTTGGTCTTGTTATACCTACTCTGTTCTTTTTCTTCCTGTTCTTCTGATTCTTACTGACAGCTTACAGATCCTTGGTGCTCATAAAATTGAAACTGTTAATTGTTATAAATACTAAGGACTCTGGCTGGATGCTGGACTCACTTTTAAAAAGCCCACATGGAAACCTTCCTAGAAAATGAAAGACAAAAATGGTGATTTTATACAATTTCTCTAAGTCTTAAGATAATCCTGCAGCTTCAGGAACATGTACTTTCTAAACATGGACCACATCAAACACAGAAACACGCCTCTTCTTCACTCCTCCTTCTCTCTCCTCCAGGAAGAAGCACGTGTCAGCCATTTTGAACATCAGAGGGATGACTCGGCAGGCAGAGCGTCAGGAGATCCTCAACATCGTCAAAGACATCGAGACCAGCGACAGCGGCCCGGCGACGCTCTCCCGGGACCGCGCCCTCTTCGCTGAGGTGCCAGTCACCTCTGAGGTCCACTGCCTAAACGTCGGCTTGAGCCGCATCGCCCTCACTGCCTCTTCCTGCTTCACCACGCTGCGACCCCGCAGACGCAAAACCCGAACGCCGGTCCAGGAAAACCCCGACGATGCTCTCTGAAGAGTCCTGCTTCAGTGGCTTTTATGACTTTATTAACACAGTTTAGTCATAACGTTTTCCAAATCTCAGTGTGAGGATGTCATCGTAGTCAAAGGAGCTTGCAAAGCGCATGGCACAACATAGAAGAGCCACCTCCACAGGACAAGACTCAGCAGTCCATCTGCATCTTAAGGATAAAGGACACTCTTTCGAGGATGCCAATGTTCACATTTTGGACAGAGAGGACAGATGGTTTGAAAGAGGAGTGAAAGAAGCATCTATGTCCACTGTGAGCGACCATCTTTGAACAGAGGCGGGGTTTACGACACCAACTCTCTGCCATCTATAATCCAGTTTTGAGATCCTTCCCAGACGCCTTAACGCCCACTCACATCCTGGGCCATCTGACCTCAGGACATCACATGATAAGGTGGGGCCAGGTTTCACAATGAACACACCCGAAACTCTGGCTGATTGGGACCCACGCCCAGTTTCCCACCTTGGCTCAGGCGATTAGAGGATCATCAGGGGGTCCTTTTGTCCCTCTGTGGGGGGAAACTCCCACTAGGTTTATATCTGGGACTCTCCACCATTTGACCTTAGAACTGAAGAAGCTTCTCGGATGAGAGGTGAAACGTCTTCAAGCAACTTAAAGAAGTCCAGACGCTTTTCTTTGCAAGCTCCTTTGACTACGATGTAGACGCAGACACCGACAGGATTTAAAATACGAACGTGTCGCAGCATTTTTACCACGTGGCCTCACAGCTGTGCCACTGGGACTGATTTAGACCATCAGAAATCAAAGTTTCTATTCTCTTGTGTTTAAGAAGCAAAGGGAGGAAGATTATGGACTCTACTGTGAGATCAGCTTTTAAATCGCTTTGACTTATTTACTTTTTACCTTTGAGGGATCCTGCTGAGAGGAAGCCTGAACAGAAATCGCTGCTGGATGAGGAGGGATGATGGCGAGCTGAGGAGAAACTGGACTGAAAACGAGGCGGTGGATTGGATGTCTGCATTTGATGATGACCCAGTGACTGAGTTAGGACAGGAAATTATTTCTTTGATTGGCTGTTTTTCACGGTTTCCTGCAGGAACACAGAGGTGGGGAAGCCGGGTCTGTGTGGACAGGAAGGTTCAGTTCGGACCATCAGGACTGCTGAGGTGTCCCGTTACTTTCTGCACAGACTGGAAGCAGCAGCTCAGACTGAATGTGGATGGGCTGGGACCTTGTTAGAAATATGAGCCTGGGTCCAAACCCCAGAACATGGAGAACATTCCCGACATGAGCATCTTAGTTTTGTTGCACATGACGAAAGAGAGTTTGAATCACAGGTACTAGACGATGATCTGAGTCTCTGTCGCGCTGACTGTATTTAAAGCAGTGATTCGAGTCAAAGCTTTGTGGTGTGATGACGTTTATATTGTGTCTTATTCTTTATTTGATTCATGTTAAGATGTGGGGAAATCAGAGGGCTCACTCTGGTGAACTCTTAGGGGCTAAACCTTTCATATATTAATTGTTGTACTCTTCCTTCCATTGCAGCGTTTTGGTCTTTACAGCAGGAAGTCCATCGTTCCATAACTGTTCATCTCCTCTTTTATTGCATTCCCATTTCTCAGCTGAGATACGTTTTAGATTAGAACCGCTTTTCTCTTCTGCTCTTGTAAATGTGGATGTATGTAATGAATCTTTCTGTACAGAGATCAGTTTAAATAACAATAAAACCGATCAGATCATTCACTGCTGTTTCATTTCAAAGAAAGAGAGACGGGGCATCTTTTGAGGGAGCCACTCCATCTGGAGCACCTTGGGACCAGATGGAGTCCTCAGATGGAGCATCTGAGTGCTCCATCTGGTGACATCATTGTTCACACCACCTCCCCTGATCTGAATCTGAATGGCAGTCTGTTACTGGACAAACATGGCAGAACCCAGAGGTTCTGTTCTGGATTAATCCCAACAACATTTGCCTCAAGGTGCCTTAAGGTAAAGAGCCTACAATAATACAGATGAGGCCGGGCCGGGCCGATGACTGTACCAGTGTGGGGTCTGACAGTGGGCCCAAGGGTTTTATACCAATGCCTGACGATAGTCAGTGAGGTTTCCCAGCCTGGGGAGGTTTGTGCATCCCACAACCTTCACTGACCCACTACCAAACCAGGTACTGTTCTCCATGGCTTTTCCAGACCCTTTCACATCTGTCACATGTGCTCAGAGCGAATCTGCTCTCATCTTTTGGAAATGTTTTTACTGGACTCTCTGCAGGCCTATGAAAAACATCGGTGATGATTCAGCTGCTCGTACAGCTTAGTTTGGATTTACTTTGAATCCAGGCTGCCTGCGACCGCTTTATTTCTGCTGACCAATTCACTATGGAATAATGATGTTATTGCTGTCATTGGACCATACACAGCACATAACCGTCAAAGTTACAGAACGTGTATAAGTTACAGTAAAAAACAATATGTGAGACAGAGCACCTTGGTTACTATAATAACTCTAGTTCTCTAGAGAAACAGTGATCGATGAGATTCAGAGCACGATGACGTTTTATAAAGTCCACAAAGCTCTAGTATACAAACCTGAGAGTATTTTGAATACCAGCCTCCTTTCTGATGTCTGACAGTAAAACAAAGACGGGGTGAAAGTTCGATGCAGTTTATTGAAGCGTTGTCCATCCACATAGAGTAAAATATGTCACAAGTGTTAGTGAGGCGTTTCAGTCTACAGAGAATAAAAATACCAGCGACAGATTTTAATACCATAAGAACATAATCAAGACACGGTGACTGCCCCGCCTCTTCATCCTCGCAAAGACTCATGGGAACTGTAGTTAAATCTTGGCTTTGGTCCAGATTTAAATGACTCAAACATTACAGTGAGTTTTATCTCTGAAATAACGATTCGCCTAAAAAGAAAACGTGACGCGAAAACGTCGACCTTTAACAGTTTAATGAAGGAGGTCAGCTGTGGCTGAAATGAGTCACGTGATCTTTGGCATTTAACTTTGGTGGAGAATGTGGGCGGGGCTTCAGGGTGTCAGGGTTTACAAAATGAAATAAAAATCTGTATGATTTTAGCATCAAATAGCGTCAACATTAATTTCAAGCTAAATAAATACTCTGATGAGGTTTACAGTAAAAATATAAAACTGTGACATTCAAACATATTTACAAATCATCACGAAGAAAACACTGAGCCAGACCAACGACCCAAACAAAGAAACCGAACCCAAGTTAGAAAGTCTCCACTGTAGATTTGACCAAAAACGAAGTAAATATAAATGCATGACAGTCATTTTTGGTTTAATTCTCATCAAGGCATTTATCAGTAACACAAAGAAATGCTAACCACTGATTAAAAACCAGCATCACGGGACGAATGTGCAACATAAAAACAACACAAGCCTTTCCCAGGCCTGTGCCAGGAGCACCATTCAAGGCTTACAGAGGCTTAAGCCTGTGTTTGAGGGATACAAAGGTGCTTTACTTCTTATTCAGGTACATCATGATGGTAAGTTGTGCAGCAGAGCATGCTCGAGAAGAAATTAGAGCATCCCAGAGATCCCTCAGAGCTCAGTGTGCAGGGGAAAAGACGAGCGGTCTACTTTGTAAAGACAGCTTAACGTCTTTGTCTTTGAAACACTAAGAAACATGTTGCAGGAGAAACTTTATTACCAAAGCTTTGTCTTCCAGATGAGTAATAAAACTATTTAATATATATATTTAGTGTTTGCTGTTTGAATGATGGTGCTGATCTCCATCTATCACATTCACTATGTAGCTTTCAGCTCGTGTTGTGTGGAGAACTTGTTCATACTTTTCTTATACAACATTTTTGCGTTTGTTGGAAAATCAGCCGCTCTGCTGCCAGTCGTCTGTCCTGGTTTCTGATTGGTGCACGTATTGAGCTGATGACCACCTTCGTCTAACCTCTTAGCTTGAATGAAGCTAAAGCTCAAACAAAGACGATGAGGAAAAGAGATCTCGGGTATGCTGACCCGGGCTGCCGGTCCTGGTTCAGTCTGGCAGTGTGACACATCTTTAGTGTTTAAATGAGCCACGAGCTGAAAACTCAAACACATGATTAACAAACATGGAGATGATGGAGAAGCTCCAAAGACACGTTTCAAGGTTTATTCTCAGATATATTCACAGCTTCTCACACTATTCTTCCTCTACTTATTTATAAAATACTGACTGACCAATGACATGGAGTCACTGCCTCGCAGCTGACCAATCAGAGTGATTACAAGCTCAGTCATAATGTCTCTCAGCAGACCGACGAAAAGGGTTTCCAGGCAGTCCTGACCGGGCTGTGGAGGGGCTGGAGGCGGGGCTGGAGGCGGGGCTAAAGTTGTTTGTTTGTCATTGGTCTCTGATGAGGAGAGAACGTCATCCTGGCCAGTCAGCTGTTACAGGATGTACCATCAGCCCTGACGCAACAGCAACGCAGCATATTAACTCTGTAACTTAGATCCTGATGCTTTATTTTGTTTTTGCAATAATAGAATTATAATAAATACATGAAACCTGTTTCAATCAAATTTACAATAGAGGAGGGACAAACTGTTACAGATCAAAGTGGGGTTGAACATGTTTGTGTGGTGGACATTGGTGTTCAGTAGGTGGATGAAGGCTCATAAAGAGGATGATGACATGTAGAGGAGCTCAGAGCATCTGAGACCACTTCAAAGACTCTCATCCCAAAAACAAGGTCACGTGGCTTTACAGACGGTTCCAGTTTTTGCTTAGATTGGGACTTCATTCCAAATTTAGTAACGTTTCAAACAAAATTCTGTCGCAGATCCAAACTTCAGGTACGGATGACGCACGTAAAAGAAACGCAGAATGTAACATCGGGATGCTGGAAGTAACAGGAAGTAACAGGAACGATTACGAGTACTGCAACGATTCACCGAGTTAAGTCTTTGAAATATGATGCCCATATAGGCCTCAGTTTAAAAACACCGATAACACGAAGCACTGATCAGGAAAGTCTGACGTGAAGAAAACAAACTTTAGCTTCGACACACACCAACGATTTCTTTTTAACTGATACATATTTAAACCACACCGCCTGTTTCACACTGAAGGTACCTGCAGCAAACAGGGGTGAGTCAAAGGGGGGGCGCGGGGTGTACCAGACCATATTAACTTCAAGGCTTTGCAACTTTTTTCAGGTTTAAAGTGAAAATAAAACATTATATTCATTAAATGCATTAATATTAAAATTATACAAATAACAGCTTTTTCACAAGTAAATAAAAATGTGTGTGCAGGGCTGGACTGCTGATCTGGCCCACCGGGCACTTTCCTGGTGGACCGACCTGATTAAAACCTAGAAATATAGATTCTGATTATAGACCACAGTGATCACAGCCACCTGGATCATGCCAGTCCAGGCCCTGTATGGACCAGTAAAACTCTGAGCCAAGGGGTTGGACAGGAAATCATAATTAATATTAATTAACGTCTACGCCAACGTCTTGTTTTCAGCAGCACAAACTTCAGGATGCTTTTCTTCAGTGCAGCCAACACATTCACCACCACATCAGTGTCATTCACTCACAAACATAGACTCACACCAGCTCTACCTCATGCAAGCTTTCTAACACTGTCCGAGCTCTTTTTGCTTCCTACAGCCGTCCAACGAGACAGAGCAGATTTCTTTATGCCTTGGTTTAGATTGCATATGTCTTTATTTATTTTACTTTGACTGGACTTGAGATTATTTATATATTTTTGCATTTAAGAAGATTTTTTCTTTATAACAAATTTTAATATGGCACATAATTACAACCAAAAGTTGTTTTGGGGTTTTTGACAGATGTTGTATGCAGTTAAACTTTAGTTTTTTTAATGAGCAATGTTTATTATTATCATCATATAGCTGCAGCCCTAGGAATGAATATGTGAAAATCAAAAGAAGTGGGGTTTATATCTTTTTTATGAACATATAGATTGGTAACCAGTCGTGATGATGAATTGTTAAATGAGTATTAAAAACTAATTATTAGGACTATTAAAAATCTGTTTACCAACATATTATTCTTTTGACGCGTAGTCTAATTCCTCAAGAACGCACAGAACCTACTGAAATTGACTCCAACCATCTTTCCATTTCCTTGGGTTCTAGTCCAGCTCTGTTTGCTTCCATGTGAAACAGGATGCTCTAAAGTCTGCTCTATGAAAGTGAAACATTTAAATTATTGTGGCTTTAAAACTACAAATACGTGAAGGTATTCTTTGTGATCAGTAAACGTCTCAGCAATCTTTCTACAGCAAGCAAAAAAACAAAAATAAATCCATCAAATTTAATTCAGTTCAGCTTTATTTATATAGACATGGGATGACAGATATATACAGGATATTTCTAACTTTAGAGATGTTGCACAAATGGAAGAAAGCAGTCTTACATATTTGTTTAATATGTGCGTTGAAGGACATGTCCTGGTCAAAAATGACTCCAAGGTTCCTCACAGTGTTACTGGAGGCCAAGGTAATGCCATCCAGAGTAAGAATCTGCTTAGATACCATATTTCTAAGGTTTTCAGGGCCGAGTACAATAACCTCAGTTTTATCTGAATTAAGAAGCAGAAAGTTAGCGGCCATCCAGGTCTTTATGTCTTTAAGACATTCCTGCAGTTTAACTCATTGGTGTGTGTTATCTGGCTTCATGGACAGATAGAGCTGGGTGTCATCTGCATAGCAGTGTAAATGTATGCTATGTCTTCTAATGATGCTGCCTAAGGGAAGCATGTATAATGTAAACAGAATTGGTCCTAGCACTGAACCCTGTGGAACTCCATAATTAACCTCAGTGTGTGAAGAGGACTCTCCATTTACATGCACAAACTGGAGTCTATTAGATAGATATGATACAAACCACTGCAGCACAGTACCTGTAACACCTACAGCATGTTCTAATCGCTCTAATAGGATATTATGGTCGACAGTATCGAACGTTGCACTGAGGTCTAGCAGGACAAGCACAGAGATGAGTCCACTGTCAGAGGCCATAAGAAGATCATTTGTAACCTTCACTAAAGCTGTTTCTGTGCTGTGCTGAGCTCTGAAACCTGACTGAAACTCTTCAAATAAGCCTCTGCAGATGATCTGTTAGCTGTTTGACAACTACTCTTTCAAGGATGTTTGATATGAAAGGAAGGTTGGAGATTGGCCTATAATTAGCTAAGACTGCTGGGTCTAGAGATGCTTTTTGAGTAAAGGTTTAAAGCTGTGACCCTAAAAGGCCTGTAGACCATAACAGCAAACATAGAGTTGTTCTTATTTTCTTCAATCAGTGATGAATAGTAAGATGTTCAAGCTCTATGGAGGGCTTTCTTATAAAGCACAAAATAATTTTTCCAGGCTAAACGATGATCTTCTAAATCAGAGTTATACCAGCGAGTCAAGCACCATGAATGAGATAATCATCTCTGTAGGAGCAGAGTTTCTTTAACTGCTCTATGTCGTGTTGAAGATAAGAGCAGAGGAATCACTTCCTCAATCTTAGTTACAGCTGATCACAGTCTGCACACAAAACCTGCTCACAGAGCCGACAGCTCTACAGCCCCCTGCTGAATTCCACCTTAACCCCCGACTACGTTCATTTCTCTGTCAAACTTGCTGAGATAGAGTGTAAGCAACAGCACATGGCTTTTTCATTCGCTCCGTTTCCCCCTGACTGTGTTTCTTTGTATCTGTGTGTGTATTAGTATTATAATCATGTTACTGTGGCAGCTGAAGCTTCGCTTAGCGCTGCACAAAATCAGGCAGAGCTGCAGTCTGACTTTTACAAACACTTGGGATAGAAATGTGGCTCATTCTGATTCGCTGTCATTTCCCAGCCTGTAGTTCACAGGAATTTTTTGTTTTTTTGTTTTTAATTATATTTATGGCAAACACCTAAAATGACTCAAAAAGAATTATTACAGAAAGACTAGATTGTTTCGGTTAATTGGTTACTTCCATCCCTGAGTAATGCTGAACTGTAACAACCACAGAAAAGACAATAAAAAAGAAAACATGAAAAGTTTTAGAGGCTCTTAGACTGTTAGCTATGTACATTAAATATTAATATCAGTCACTTATATTTATAATATTTCAAGCAGCTAAAACAGCTCGTTTACAGTACATGTGAGATAGAAAAGGATTATTTGAACTGTCTTTCATACAAAGTTACTCTCGCGGAGCCCAAGAACACACACGGAGCTGCAGATAAAGCCACCTCTGAATTAATTAAAGGAAACTAAATCACATGTGATATCATATAAAAACTGGATAATAGGCTGCGTACCCAACCCTGTTACACACCGGAATAAAAACACATCATTCCAAGCACGAACCTCGGAAAGTGACCTGCTGTAAAACACAGCTATGTGCTGCAGATTGGATGTTAAGTATATTATGAGACTATTTTATCCAAAAGAAAGTCTGTTTGTCATCTGCACGGAGAAGGACTCACTAACCTCACGAGCTGACGCAAGTAGCCTGAATGTCCGTCACTGCCGTTTTTACAAATATGAATATTTACAGTTTCCAAATTCGAGTGACAGATGAAAGAGGCGCACGTGTCAGGAAGGGCATCCGAACCACAATGTGCGGCGCTTTCCTGTGAAGTCATGTTTTTAAAGTATTTTTTGGAGTATTTAGGCAAATTTATTTATGTTAAAGTAGTTTCATTAATAACCCACCTACTGATGAATGTAATGATGCGAGTGCTGAGCTGATGCAGATCAGGACTGATTGATTATCAGCCGAGCAGCTGACTGACTGTAAGACGACGGTCTCTCCTCACAGAGACAAACACACTAGTCCTGCCACTTCGATGGAGCCGAAGCACATCCTCACTCGCTCCCTCCTGCCTCGTAAAGTTGGAGGAAGTGATGCGTCCTCTCAATTTCCTTGAGAAAGATGTGGAGATGAAGCATCTCTTCTCTGTCTCACACAGGTGGAGGTGGCAGCCCTCCCGCTCACAGCCTCATGCAGACTTTGCACTTTGCAATGCTCCTCCTCTGCTCTTGGTCATTGGTCAGCATCGCCGGGTCGGTCAGGGTGGTCAGCCAGAAACTGTACATGTTGGCGAAGAAGTGGCAGGTTCCACGAGGCCCCTGACACTCCACGAACGGCTGGGCCTTGTATGCTTTCAGACAGCTACCTGATGATGTCAGAGGCTGGCCGCCACCTTCATCACCTGCGCCTGTATGCTATTAGACACATGGGAAATTACATCATCATCTGCACAGAGCTCACATTTCAGATGATTGTTGTATTATTACGACTGGTAAGTTTAGCCTAAATTTCAGCGAAGTTTAAGAGTTTAACTCTGGTTTACATAAGTAAAGTTTAATGTAGCTTAGACTTAGGTTTTAGTCTACACAGTAGCACCAGTAACAGCAGTAGCAACGTAGTTTAATAATCTGGCACCACTGCAGTACTCACCATGACAAAGGAGTATCCGTCCCACAGTTCTGTCCAGTTTTCGGGACACTCCACAGACTGTCTGGACTGGCTGTGCACTGCGATGGGAAGGGATGGGGCTTCACACACCACACAGCGGCTGATGTAGTTTTGGATGCTGGGTCCACTCACGTGTTCACGTGGGACAGGCTCCATCGTCGTTAGCCAATAGGATTTATCATTACGACTGGCGTAAGAGCAGGTACGCTTGTTACATGGAGCGAAGGGCAAGGTGGAAAAGACACGCATGCACGACCCCGGCTGACCTGGAAATACACGCAACACATTTCAATTATTCCCAAACACATCCAGCAGAGAAACAAATCCGGTCGTTCAGTCTGACGTCACTAGCCGTGTCTGGGCCTAAACTCCGCTGCAGGTCCATATATCAAACATCACTATGGCATTACTGAGTTGAAAAACTGTCTAAAGTCTTTCATCTTTAATAAAATGATCAGCGTTCTGCTCTACCAGGTGTAACAACTGAGTTTAACATCCAGGCATCCATGAAAACGGAATTTATGACATTTAACGGAGTTAGAAGTTAGCAGGGAGTTAGCTCGCTAGCTTCTATCTAAATACAATATAGCATGTCCTGGCTGCGGGGTTTTGGAAACAAATTCAAACGTACAGCTCTGTTTGTCATGGTCCTGGGCCGTGTTGGCCCAGTATTCTTAGTTTTCTTGTATTTTTGTATTCAGTTCCCTGTTTAGGTTCTGTTTCCTGAGTTGCCCTGTTATGTTGTTCCCTGTGTGCTTTCCCTTTGTAACTCTCACCCCCTGTGTGCCCCTCTATGTATTCATGAGCCCTTGTCCCCTTTCGTGTTTTATTCCATGTTTTCCCCAGCCTGTTATGTCTGTGTTCTCCCCGTGCTCTCTCCTCCTGTCTGAACCTCTGTGTACTTCCTGTTTGACTCTGCCCGTCTCCCGTCAGTGTTATGTTCACCCCGCCCTGTCCCGTTATGGTTATCTGTGTCAGCTGTGTTCCCCGTGTGTTCCCACTTTCCTCGTTAACCCTCTGTGTATTTCTGTCTGCGTCTCCCTCTGTTCGGCGTCGCGTTCTCCCTCATGTTGTGTGTTATTCTCCCCGTGGTTCCTGGTTTACTTTATGTTTAGCTTTCCCAGTTTAGTTTAGTACTGTTTTTGTGTTCCACTTTTTGCCAGCATTAAAGCTGTGTTTTTGAGTTTATCCCCGTGTCTGTGAGTCTGCATCTTGGGTCCTTCTCCTGCCTGCCACACAACGTATCATGACACTGTTATCACTTCCAGCATAAATGAAGACAGAAAACTAAACAGCAGTGACGTTTGTAGGGTTACTGAAGTTGGGCTAGCTGCTATATAATGATGTGCTACGTGACCGCTAGCGACACAGCTATGTTAGCATAATATAAACAAGCTAACTTTTTTTCCACTGGATAAAAGTTAACGTGAGTGTTCTCGGTGGTCAGGAACAAATGTAATCGCATGGCAGGATGCTGTAAAAGGACCAAACTTCAGCCAGGAGAACAACTGAGATAATCCATCCACAATACGAGGTTAGTCATTCATATACTGCTGCATGGGCTGGGCTGTAGTTACATCCTAAGGTTTTAAAAACTGAGCTTAAATAAATGATTAGCGGTAATAAAAGCCGAGGGAGGTCAACAGTGATCACTGACTGTTTTAGGAGCTTTTTGAGATCAAATAGAAGAAAATACAAAACACTAAACATGTTAACAACACAAAAGCCATATGAAACGCAGACTACTTTAGGCCCGGAAGTAGGATTCGTCACGTCATCACTTAACGACCGGATTGTGAGCGTCCAGCTATCAGGTAATCAAGAGGAGAAAGAAAAAAAAAAAAAAAAAAAGGTAATCAAGAGGAGATTCTGGCCGATTGCTGAACCTCAGATTCTGGAGAACTGATATAGATCAGAGGGGTTCTTTGAGCCATCCCACATCAGTGTCGTGGACTTGGCTTTAACAAGCAGATTATGAAGAATAGGAACCTCAGAGAGCCTCAGGGGAAGGAGACCCAGGGCAGATCCAGTATACCTCTGAGACCACAGACATCTTTGGGAGATGGTGGTTGATCTGAACAAGGAGACCTCTGACTGTTGTTGACATTTGACCTTCACAAAACTTTCAGCCGTTTGTTGGCAGGTATATCTATTGTGGAGATTATCACAGTGTAGATAAGTGGAATTACTGGAATTCTTAGCTAACGATATCTATAACATGAGTTAGCATGGGATTTGTTAGCATGTGGTTAAAGTGTGTGTGGATGATATAGATGTTAGGCATGTAAAGCTATAGCTTTGTAATTCTATATATCCCATTAGACCTCGAAACACGTGATCTTCAAGAACAAACTAAAGGACAAAACTTAGAGGAGAAAGCTCTGCACTATCTTTCTGCCCGACGAAGGAGATGTTGATGTCCCAACATGTGACAACAAAACACCCACTTAAACTCTTTTTTTGGAAGTTGTTTCACACTTATTTTTAAATCTTAATAAACCAATGTGATCCTAGAAACAAATTAATTCCAAACTAATGCAACATATTTGGTTCAAATGGCCTCGATAAAGTTAAGCTGGTGTTCATTCCCTTATCCTGGTCTAATGAGATGTTTGAGGAGAAACTGTTTACTGGGCCAAAGGTGAGTCACAAGAAAGTAACGCCTGGGAACATCCTGCACTGAGCGGTTCTGGAATAAGAGTTTGCTGTGGGATTTATAAATATGTACTTACCCAAGTCCTGAGTGTGTGCCCGCTCCTGGCCTTCCAGATACAGCAGACTGAATCCTTCCCACAGGGTGTTCATGTTGCCTGGACACCTGGGAGTGTTTGCACTTTGACTGTGCATCACCAACAAGCCCAAGTTCAGTTCTTTGGTTGGTCCGTGAGAACCCTTTTCACCTTCTGGACCACGGTTACCTACGACCCAAAGACCATAACAGTAAGTGATGTTACAAACGCCCGTGTCCACACTTTGGCTTTTGCTTAGTTGAGCCTATCTAGAAGCTACAACAGCTCTGTGGTGTTGTTGGCAGTCAAAGCAGATTTGAGCTGGTCTTGTTGGTTATGACAGTCCCAGTCCGAGTAGGTTCTCAGTCATCCAGGTGATGGCAGTTTAAGGAGCTTGGAAAGAAAGCGACTGGCCTTCTTTAACACAGCCCCAGTTCCTGAATCATGTTGTTCTTGGTTTTAGACCAGCAAAGGTTCCTTAAACTGCTTCAGTAGAAATGTGGTAAAAGTCAGACAGGGAGAGGTCTCACCTTTCTGTCCCACTACTCCACTCTCTCCTGGCAGGCCTGGCTCTCCTTTGTCTCCTTTTAGACCAGGGGCTCCATCGCAGCCTTTACATCCCTGAGGTCCATAATCTCCCTTATCACCTGAAACAGGTCATCAAGCATCACAACAGTCAGCTACACTGACATTAGATCTGATGTTAATTTGACATCAGAAGGTTTTATTTTGAAACCTCACCTCCAGGAAGCTAGTCTTTATAATGATTACTTTTTGGGATGACTACAGTCAAATCTAACAATCAGAGGTTTTTGTAAGATAAGATTCTGATATGATTATGAGAGTTCTGCCCTTTCTCACCTTTAGGACCACATGGGCCTTGTTCTCCATTCAGGCCAGGATGTCCAAATTGACCAGTTGAGCCAGTTTCTCCAGGAGGACCCTTTGGAGGTGATATGAGTTCAGGATCTAAGGTGTCACCCTTTTCCCCTTTTGGTCCATGATCTCCAGGAGATCCAGGAAGTCCTGGAGATCCACAGTGACCAGGAACACCCTTACAACCTCGAGGGCCAGGTATTCCCAACAAACCACTATCGCCTCTCATACCTGATCACACAAATTCACAGACGTGTTATCTAAGTGAGCATGACATAAAAAATACACAACAGCTCTGTAGTACCCAGTGTGTTTCCATCCAAAAGTTTCTATCTGTTGACATTCAGTTTTTTCAGCCCTCAGAATTACCACAATGACCCTTTACCTTCATGTGGGGAGCACAAAAACCGAGCTATGCATTAATCTCTGTGTAATGACACCTTTTCACTCAGAGCTGCACGTGGATGTTTAAGCCACTGTTGTCTGTTCAGTCTTTCAAGTTCTTTCGTAATATGATGCTGTGTTTTGGATTTCAGTTTAAACTTGTAGCTTGACCGCGGGCCACGATTTTTTAGGGATGTCATCACTTCTGGTAAGAAATCCATTTTAAAATTATTTTATTTTATTTTAGTTTAAAGGACCATTACCTTAAAATTATGTTTGTCTCAAACACAAGAACTATTCTAAATAACAACAGTTGTGTTGTAAACATTCAAATAACGGTAACAGTATAACTGCCTTCTTTGTCATGGTCCTGGGTGCTTTGGCCCACCTTTTGGGCTTAATGTTTTTTGAGTTATAATGTGTTAGTTGTCTGTTATTTAGTATCAAGTTTATCTTTGTATTTGTTATTATGTTTAGTTAGATTTGAGTCCATGTTGACTGGTCGAGGTGTCTCGTCTCCTTCCTGTTTACATGTTTCCCTCCCTGTGGTTGGTTCCATGTCTCCCGTGTCTGCATGCTTGTATGTTTCTCCAGCCTGTCATGTCTAGCTCGTGTTGCCACAGTCTACATCTCACTATGTTTCCTGTTTTATTTTGACAGTCCGCGTTCCATGTTCAGTGTGTTTATTTTTGCTTCCCCTGTGTCGTCCTGTTCATTTGTGTCAGCTGTGTTTCCCATGCGTTTCCACTTCCCTTGTTACTCATCTGTGTATTTAAGTCCTCTGTCTCCATCTGTTCACTGTTGAGTTCTCTGTTTCACGTTCATGGTTCGTGTCGTCAGCACTTTCAGGTTTCATTTTTTAGTTTTTCCCAGTTTAGGTTTTGTTAGTTCTTGTTCTGTTAATGTTGTTGCTTATTTTCTTTATTGTGGCAGTTTCATCGGCCACGTCCTGTGCGTTCTGCTTTTGTGTTCACATCCCACCGGCTACCCGGCCGTAACATTCTTGGCCAAACACGATGAAGTTAGAAAGCTACATTCAGAGTTTAGGTCCTTTTCTTGGTTCTTTGTTGTAGTTTTTAAGCACAAACTGAAAAAGAGGATAAAATGCATCCACTGGTGGTTTTCTCAGCATCACAGTGTTTTAAAGTTTGAATAAAGTCTGAATTTATCATTTCAGCAGAAATGCAACACTCAGAATTTTGTTGTTGAAG
Source organism: Rhamphochromis sp. 'chilingali' (assembly GCF_963969265.1). NCBI lineage: Eukaryota > Metazoa > Chordata > Actinopteri > Cichliformes > Cichlidae > Rhamphochromis > Rhamphochromis sp. 'chilingali'. Next base: position 1,294,268 of record NC_137935.1, on the reverse strand, counting down.
GACTGACAAAAGATGACTTACAGCTCCACACCAACGAGTAGAAATGCTATGATCTCCACAAACAGTTATCAGTTGTCCCTTTGTAACCCAACCATCATCTGTCATCTAATGAAGATCACTTTTAGTTGTTTTTTTCAGTAATAGGGTCAATCAAGATATTCACTTAATAATATACCAGCTAATGTATTCCCACACCGCACACGTTCATGTAACCCACAACTGAGATCTGTCAGGTTGTCAAGTGAATTGTGACCAACAGAATAAGTGTCAGCATCATTTTTGTTGTGTTGTTTTTGTTGGACTCTAACCTTTCTGTCCTGGGTATCCAGTGCAACCTTGTGTTCCTATATGTCCTGGGCATCCTCTTGGTCCCTTTGGCCCTTGGCATCCCACGTTACCATTGTCCCCAATATCCCCACGAATTGGAGGGTTTTGACCAGGATCCCCGATCTCACCAAGACTCCCTGAAACATCAGTCCCGTGTCAGAGGTCATCCAGCATGATCTGTCACTTAAATTTAAATAAAACTGAATATTAACTAGGGCTAAGAAGCATTTTAGCCACTGAATGAGTATAATTTCATAAACTAGAAGATGTTACCTTTCAAATCTCTTACATGCATTTAGGCCGTATAAATCTTCTGTTACAAAATGCCAAAAACATGAAAATTGCTGGATAATCGTGAACCTTTCTATAACCTATTAAGAAATGTTTAGGTTATAATGACATGGCTGATTTTAAAAAGTTAGTCTCAAGTCTGACCTGGCTCTCCATCTTGGCCTGGACAGCCAGGATCTCCACAGGGCCCTTTGATAGGAGTTTTGCAGTCTGGTCCAAGTTTACCTGGAGGTCCACATTTACCTGGAGGCCCTACAATAGCACAGAGAGGCGTATAACTGACCAAGAATAAAGGATAAGGTAGGATTTTTAGATTTACATATTCAGCAATTCAGCAAGAGATCATCATATTGGTACAGACCTTTGGTTCCGACGGGGCCTTTGTATCCTGGTGGTCCAGGTTGAGATGTGCCGCAAAGACCTTGATGCCCTGGAGGACCTTTATCTCCTGGTGGACCCAAGGAACCTTCAACACCTGGAAAGCCCCGACCTGAAAAAACAGACCAAATGAAAATGTGTTATAGAATTTATAGAAAGTAATTTTAAGATCTATGAGGAGAATTAATGTCTCATAATCATTAGTAAGTTCACAATAACAACAGCTATATTCTGCTCTGCAGGTGGACCTTTGGTCAAGATCTCTAAAACAAAATCTGTACCTTTCTGAACTAAACCCAGTCAGAATTTTGAACCCCAACTCTGCCAGGATAAGTTAATTTTTTTACACAACTTTATAGATTTAATCTAATAATATACCAGACGACATTACAACAACACGAACATGCAGAACTTTTCTTAGTGTTCTTAGAAATGTGAAGCGAGAGGCTCCAGTGGCCATCATTGATCCAGAGCCCAGAGCAGGAAACACTGAAGGAAACCTGAAACTGTTGGCTAAGAATAAACAGATTTGGTGAAATTATAATTCACATTGACAGCAGCGACACCTGGTTGCCTGAACCAGAACTTACCAACAATAATATGTAATCGTATGTAACTTTGCCAAAACAATGTAGTTTTCTCTGGCCCCCTCCCCAATCAGACCAGGAGTGACATGTTTAGCTGCATGTTCTCCTTAAATTGCTGGCTGTCTGAGTGGTGTCCCAGAAACGATGTGGGCTTCATAGATAATTGGCAAACCTTCTGGAGGAAACCTGGTCTTGTTAGGAGAGACGGCATCCATCCCACTTTGGATGGAGCAGCTCTCATTTCTAGAAATATGGACAAATTTATTAAACCCTGCAAAATATGACCATCCAGAGTTGGGACCAGGAAGCAGAGTTGCAGTCTTACACGCCTCTCTGCAGCTTCTCTCCTCCTGCTACCCCCCCAAAAACCCATCTCCATAGAGACTGTGTCAGCTCCCAAACAGACAAAAAACAAACTAAAAACCAGCAACAAACAACTTAAACCTAAACAATCACAAAGAAAGAACAATACAGTATCCACATCTGAACCAAAGAGTAACACAGTGAAAATATTAAACATTAGGTCTCTCTTTTCTAAATCCGTATCAGAAAACTATTTAATAATTGATCAAGATATTGATTTAGAAGAGCTAGCAGAGAACTGGTTACTACGGGAGGAAAATGTTACTTTAAATGAGAATAATAATAATAATAATAATAATGAGAATAATAACTGTTAAAATGCTCAACGGACCTGCCCAAGAGGAGAAGTGGCAGCAATCTTGCTCTCCAGTTTATTAACCTCCTAGTACCTGGCATCCACATATGTGGACATCACACGCAGGGTTGACTCTTAGCCTTGGTTACCCTAGCTGGAGACCAGTTTTATCCTTTGTTATCTATCATTCACCTGGGCCTTACTCAGAGTTTCTGTTGAATGCGACGCTCAGCTCAGGTAAAATAAATATTGTGGGTGATTTTAACACCCATGTAAATGTTGAAAACGACCACCTCAACAACATTTTTTATTCAGCTTGACCCAGCTGTCTTTGAATGGATCTCTAATTATAGGCTGATCTGTGATCATCTGCAGAGGAATGCTTTCATTTATGGGGGTGGGGGGTATGGGGACCATTTTAGGGAAAAAACAAAGTAATGTCACATACTGCATTATTGCATTGTAAAGAAAAATGTTCTGTGTAAAATGTTAATATATTACTTTGTTGGAGTATGAAACACACCAGTTAGTTAAATTGCAGGATTGTCTGGATTCTTCCTCTGGATGGCATTACCTTGGCCTCCAGTAACACTGTGAGGAACCTTGGAGTCATTTTTGACCAGGACATGTCCTTCAATGCACATATTAAACAAATATGTAAGACTGCGTTCTTCCATTTGCGCAACATCTCTAAAGTTAGAAATATCCTGTCTCAGAGTGACGCTGAAAAACTAGTTCATGCATTTATTACTTCCAGGCTGGACGACTGTAATTCATTATTATCAGGATGTCCAAAAAACTCGCTGAAAAGCCTTCAGCTAATCCAAAATGCTGCAGCAAGAGTCCTGACAGGGACTAGAAAGAGAGAGCAGATTTCTCCTGTTTTGGCTTCCTGTTAAATCCAGAATTCAAAATCCTGCTCCTCACATACAAGGTCTTAAATAATCAGGCCCCATCTTATCTTAATGACCTTGTAGCACCATATCACCCTATTAGAGCACTTCGCTCTCGCTCTGCAGGCCTACTTGTTGTTCCTAGAGTATTTAAAAGTAGAATGGGAGGCAGAGCCTTCAGTTTTCAGGCCCCTCTTCTGTGGAACCAGCTTCCAGTTTGGATTCAGGAGACAGACACTATCTCTACTTTCAAGATTAGGCTTCAAACTTTCCTTTTTGCTAAAGCATATAGTTAGGGCTGGACCAGGTGACCCTGAATCCTCCCTTAGTTATGCTGCAATAGACGTAGGCTGCCGGGGGATTCCCATGATGCATTGAGTTTTTCCTTTCCAGTCACCTTTCTCACTCACTATGTATTAACAGACCTCTCTGCATTGAATCATATCTGTTATTAACCTCTGTCTCTCTTCCACAGCATGTCTTTATCCTGTCTTCCTTCTCGCACCTGAGCCTGGTTCTGCTGGAGGTTTCTTCCTGTTAAAAGGGAGTTTTTCCTTCCCACTGTTGCCAAAGTGCTGCTCATAGGGGGTCATATGATTGTTGGGTTTTTCTCTGTATGTGTTATTGTAGGGTCGACATTACTACCTTAATATAAAGACCTTGAGGCGACTGTTGTTGTGATTTGGCGCTATATAAATAAAATTGAATTGGTGTGTGTGTGTGTGTGTGTGTGTGTGTGTGTGTGTGTGTGTGTGTGTGTGTGTGTGTGTGTGTGTATACCTCTGGTCCCAGTGGCCCCCTTCTCTCCTTTCAGTCCGTCCAGTCCATGAAGTCCCAGCGGTCCAGGAGGACCTGGCACAACAAAACCAAACCATCTCACACACTGTTTCTGCAGATCTGAGGGACCCACAATGTCTGTGGATATTTCTTTTTGTTTCCTCTTTTTTTGCTACAGTCAGCACTAGAGATGGACCGATCTGATATTACGTATCGGTGTCGGTCCGATACTGACCTAAATTACTGGATCGGATATCGGAGAAAAATAAAAAATGTAATCCGATCCATTAAATATCACGAAAGCACCTCACAAAACTTGCCACACGCCGTAACTCACCTCAGAACGTTAGCACGTCGGAGCAGTATGCATCACGTGATAGAGCGGCTGTGGCATGCCAGACCTGTCGGTGGTCTGGATAGCATTTGGAGCTTCGCTAGCAACCTGGCATTTCATCTCCGACAAAGGTATCCCGAGAGAAGTAAAGCAAGTGTGTAAGTCCATCTCTGAATGTTTGTAAAGCATTCCTGCGTTAAGCTTAACGAGCGATATATGGAGCGACTGCCTCTTCTCGCTGCTACTTCAATCATGAAACTGCTTAACGATCAGCTGATCGGCTTTTCTGTCGCGAGTCCGTGTCTCTAGTTTGCTTTTGGCCCACTTTGCACCAGAAAGAGGAAACCAGCGGCTGAACAACAGCAGCACGTTTAAGCTTGATCAGCTGTTGTTAGAATTTATTTAATATTACTTTCTACTCGAGGATCTTTTTCTACGTAGCTGACGCTGGTAACTGTGCAGGGGCGGATCTAGCAAAGTTTAGCCAGGGGGGCCGATAGGGCATTAACAGGGAAAAGGGGGCACAAAGACATACTTTTCTTTCTTATTCTCATTTAAAATGTCAAGCTTTTAATAAATAATTATCTGACACCCAAAGTTTTAATTTGATGCAAAATGAATAGAAGTCAATTACTGTATATAGTAACTATTAAGTCTAATATATATACCCTAGTAAGCTATAGTACTTTTTCCTTTGGGAAGGTACCATCTGTGCAGTCTGCAATTTGAAGAAAGATGTTGAATCTATTTAATATTTCTTGAAAAATAATTGATTTCTGTGCATTTTTTTTTCCACACTGCATCAAATTAAGGTTGATTACGTCGATTAAGCATCATGAGGTGGAGCGTGAGGGGTGGTTCCCTATTTTTTATTTATTTATTTTTGTTGTTGCTGGGAGTTGGAACCCTATTAGTTAGGTTGCTTAATATTTACGCTAAGTACTCTTTAAAATACCAGAATAGGGAGGATGGTGTAGGTTTAAGTTTATTAGATTGATCAGTATTGCTGAACTATGAAATATTTTTTTTGTATACAGGTATAACAGAATAGCTTTAGTGTAGTTGTTGTTTTAAACTTGAGTATGAACTTATACAAAATGCAGCAAGATATTTAAAAAACAGTTTTGTTGATTAAAAAACACTATATCGGATTCATATCGGTATCGGCAGATATCCAAATTTATGATATCGGTATCGGTATCGGACATAAAAAAGTGGTATCGTGCCATCTCTAGTCAGTACAATTCGTGCAAAACTCTCTAAAATGCTGTATCTAAATTCATTGTTCTTGTGTTTTTAAAATACCTGTAGCACATTTAGAAACAAAAATGTTCTTTCTTTGCTGTTAGAAAAAGCCCGCCTAACAACCTACAGAGCCTCGTGAAACTAGCCTGATACTTATTTTTCTGCTGCAGAGGAACAGCTCGTTGGAGTTTCTATAGTGAAGAGCTGAAGGTGGCTGGAGTTTGGTGACTTCATGCTCCACATGCCTTAACCTCCTAGGACCTGGCGTCCACATATGTGGACATCACACTTTGGCTTATTTACACCAAAATATTCAATTTTGGTGTAAATAAGTTCAGATCTAACAGCTGAACACACCCGTGGTCTTTCTACAATAGACATCAAATATTGTCCCACATCTGTAGCAGAAGGTCCCATGATGGTGGCTTGCAGGTTGTTTTGCTTTCACTCTTCTGTCCAGTTCATCCCAAACCAGCTCGATAAAACAGCCCCAGACCGTCACTCTTCCTCCTCCATGCTCCATGCTACACACTGGTACCATCCTTTCACCTACTCGACAGCGTACAAAGATCCTGCGTGATGAACCAAAGATTTCATATTTGATTCATCAGTCCATAAAACCTTCTTCCAGCCTTCAGTAGTCTAATCGTGGCCCAGACAGCCTCTTTGTCTCATTCTGACGTCTGGCTTTCTTTCTGGAGCTCGTCCCGTCAAACCTGCAGCTCGAAGTCTTCTCTTCACAGCTGAAACTGAGACTTGCTCACTACGACCACTATTTAGCTTCTTGAAGCTGTTGTCCTGTGAGCCGCCGTCACACAGCTGTTAACTCTCAGAAACGTGTGTCTGATTCATTCGTGTCTGTGGGTCTGCAGACCTCTTCCTGTCAGTTTGTTTCTGAGCCTTTGATGCTGAAGGAAACTGGACTCGCTGACACCTTGACTTTCTTTGCAGTCTCTCTGTAGGACAGACCTGCATTTCTATGATGGTCTGTCTCTCTTGTTAATTTCCTTTTTCTCACCGTTTTTGTAGCATCACACTACTTTCTGCAGTACAGTACTGTTCAGCTGATGCTGACGAGTGAATGCTACCACAGTGTGTCCAGCACTGCTTTATGCAGACAGAGGGGGCTGTAGCTGGAGTTAGTTGGTAGCATCAGCTTTCAAGACTTGATCAACCTCCATAATTCTGAAATGTACATCATTTTTCAGCTTTGGGTAACCTTCGTTTTTTTTTAACCTCTGGCAGTTCACCACTTTTCCCTTCGTACCATTTCAAGCTAAAGCTAAAGCTGAAGAAAGACTTGATTTACAGCTGAAATTTGATCTGAACAGTCTCTATCTCGACCTCTGAAGCGCCGAATCAGCAACCTGACGCATGTTAAAAAAACTAAAGGCTCCAGATTAACCGTCCTTTAATCCTCGTTACTTGAAATTGTAAAGTAACTGACTTTAAAGTAGGTTCTAACCTTTGAGTCCTCGGTAGCCTTCGTGTCCTGGAGGACCATCACCCCCACTTTTACCTTCAATACCTGGAGTACCTGGTTGACCCCTGGGACCTGGGGGCCCAATCACACCTGACAGAGAAAACAGTTTTAATAAGGTCATGGATAACCAATGAGTTATACACTCTTTATCACTGAAAATACATCTATGTACCTCCAGGACCGATGTTTCCATGGTGTCCTTTCTCTCCTTTGGATCCTTTCTCTCCTGGAGCCCCAGTAAAACCCAACCCTCCCGGATCTCCAGGAGATCCAGGAGGTCCTGAGAGGAAGAGAAACAGGAATTAACACCTGATTCATTCTCCTGTTTTTTCCTTACTCTGGTTACTTTTAACTCAAACATCAAACTTCACGCTGCACAGCCAGAAACAGATCATCACCTAGGTGCCCCTTGTCTCCACGAGGCCCCCTTTCTCCATTTGGACCAGGGCAACCAACAGACTCCCCTTTATTACCTGAAACACAAGCACACTCTTCACTACAGCCTGCACAACAAAGGAACACATGAAAAACATTACCATGACTGGGTGACCTTGTACCTTTGGGACCTTTACATCCTGGGGGACCAGGCTCACCAGGTTTCCCTGAGCATCCTTTGTCACCCTGCAATCGCAAAATTAACAGATCAATATTTCCTGCAACTCTTTCTGAACATTTTTTGAGCAAATCAAAGTCTTAAACTGAAAAGCTTACTGTGCACCACTTCAAGGACCACTTCAAGGCAAAGAGTGCTCTTTTTGCTAATTTCCCAAGTATTTATTGTAAACTAAATGGCCTTTTCAGTCATTTGCTACCCCAAACAATAGAGTTTAACTATAAAGTTATTTGCTGGAATGTTAGCAGTAATGTAGGCACTGTACTGGACCACAGGAGGAGAACCGAGGCCTGAGGTAAAGCTTTTGATTTACCAGATTTATCTTCACCTATGATTGTGAGCAGCTCAGAAACATAAATACGTAAACATAAAAAATCATTTAAAAACAGTTTCCTCCTGGCTGGGCTTGAATATCCTGAGTCGCAGCTGAGAGCATCCAAACATTCTGATTCTTTCATACAGAAGAAAAAGTTGCTGTAGTTGACTTTTTATCCATGTTATTATCCTCTTAGGTGACCCTGGTTGGCCCAGATGGCAGCATGGCTTGGGCCCTAAATCATCAATGTATACGAGAAACATCTGGATATCTGGTTCTTTAATAAAAAGGCGAAGGTACAAACAGCCTAAGGATGTTAACCATGACTCCCGAGGTGCAAGTACACAGCAAGTCTGATGAATGACTACAAAATGCTTTCACATGCACCACAAATGGCGATCGAGATAAAGGGCAGCTTCTGCAACTTTCTTCATCAAGCTTTTAATTTGGGTCAGTCGAGTGATGTCTTCAGCTGCCTTACTGGATCTCCAACGCTTCCGGGAAAGCCACAGTATCCTTCAAACCCCTTCAGTCCCGGGAGTCCCGCAGGCCCCTGTTTGCCACAGGGTCCAGGGGGCCCGGGGGGTCCTACAATGCCCGGGGGTCCGTCGCACCCTGGATGCCCTGGCTTGCCTGCTGCTCCCTGCATACCTTTGCTTCCTGTAGTGAAAAAAAATGTTGGAAATCAGAAAGTTCAGTGCGGACAAAGTCGATCTGTCACACAGAACCTCCAAAGCATCGTGGGAAATGAAGATTCCACGCTCTTTATTGAGATAAGTAAAGAATTAACCGATACCCAACGTGTTTTGGTTTCTGTCCATAATTTCCTCCTTCATAACAACTGCACTAAGAGTTCTTTATTAACTGGACCTCTGGACTGTTTGAGCTGACGGAGCCTTTTGGGGGATTTTTTTAAATCCAATTATCCGACCAATAATATGGCTGTTGTGCACTTAATTGTACTAACCGACCATCCAAGAAGTCTGAGCTCCAGTTTTGGTGAGTGGCATCTATGTCTAACTCTAAGTCTTTCAGGTGACCTTCCACTTTCTGATCAATTAGTGCTTAATCCAGGCCACGATACTGCCGCTTGGCAACAAAGTATCATTCTGACCTCGAGGTCCAGTAAATCCAACAGTGGAGGGATGTCCTGGGTCTCCTGTCTTTCCTTTAATGCGGATGTAGTTGGTTGGTCCTGGAGGGCCTGTTGGACCTTGAAAGCCTGCAGGGGACACGCGGGAAATGTTTTAAAAAGGTGAGCTCGAATTAGCTGGATCGTCAACATCCATGTTTCCTCATAAATGACAGGAAGTCTCACTTAATGCATGTTTACAGTAATAGCAGTAATCTTTAGGAACACAGTAACACTGCTGTGGTAGAATTGTGGCAATTGGTTGTAATGTTACTGTAAAGATATGTGGTAATGGTACTGCAGTAGCATTGTAGTGTATCACTCTGTATCAGTCTACCCTTCTGTCCTTTTGGCCCTTCGATTCCTTGACCACCATCTCGTCCGTTGAACCCTCTCTCTCCAGTCATGCCTGGATCTCCGGGGACACCAGGCTCTCCAGGGTTCCCAGGCACCCCCTCCCAGCCCCGGGGTCCAGTCAGACCTTAAACATGTCAAAATTTGTCTCGTGATCATGTTTTATTCAATAAGACTTGGAACTAGAGCCTGAGGCCATAAGCATAATATTTAGTGAGGTCATAGATCAAATGAGCAGGATCTTTACGATCTTTTTAAACCTGTGATGAAATTGTACATGTATAAAACAAGTGTCTTAATCAGTCTGTGGTTAGGATATATGTACGACTCACCTTTTGGACCACCAGTGCCCTGAAGTCCCGAGCTTCCATTGAGTCCAGGGGGGCCCTGACAACCAGGCTTTCCACGGACACCTGGAAGTCCTGATGCACCCACAGAGCCTTTGCGGCCAATTCCTTCAGAACCAACGCTGCCGATCTCCCCTTTATCCCCAAAAATACCTGAAAGTGATGACATCATAGTCAGAACTTACTGGAACTACTGTGATAAAAAACATTTGTCAAAGATAAAAAGCAAAATAACCAAAGAAACTAAAGTTAAGTGAAACCTAATAACATTAAAAGCTGCCGGGTGAATAAAGTGAGCTTGTTTACCTTGGGCTCCAATAGATCCCGGAAAGCCCGACTGGCCCATGGTACCAGGTTTTCCTGGATCACATCGGTTCGATGTGGGTCCTGAGCAGCCAGTTATACCGGGGGCTCCATCATCTCCTTTCTGACCCTTTGCTCCACGACATCCATGGAGACCACCGATGCCTGTACAAAAACAAGAAAAGATTCAAGTGTCCTTTCTTTAACTCAGCATCATCCACCAGTTGTAATTTGGGTTTTGCAAACAGCTGAAGAGTTTATACAAATGGCTGGATGCTAACTGAACCTTAACCAAAATGCACTGGTGAGCTAAAAATGCTGTTATCAAGACTGGTGCTTTTATTCTAAACATGGTAGGGATATGTTTACACGCAGTAAAACCACAGCATAGTTTATCTCGCTATCTTGTACACAGAAAATTGTGATGCAAAACAGAAAATACAAAGTAAATGGACCTCCCAGAGCACGATGTCGTGGATCAGTACAATTAGCCGGAGATGTAAATCACCTGGTAGACCATGTTGGCCGGGGTCGCCAGGCACTCCTTTGGGTCCTTGAGGGCCCCGTGTCCCTGGAAAGCCAATAGAGCCTGGGAGCCCAAAAGCAGAGTCTCCTGTTGGTCCGCTGAGACCTGCAGAGCCTCGAAGTCCCGGAGAGCCTGGTGCACATAAAGTTAAACAGTCTGGAAACAGCTCATAATGGTTTGGGTTTAAAGTCCAAACCTTCTGCCACCACAGAGGTAAGTAACAGAGTAAGGAATTGTAGATTAGGATGCTTATCACAGTCACGACTTAGACTTTACTGGGTGCAACTTAAAACGAGCACTTTTTAAAAGTTAGAAACTAGACAGAAACACGGAGCCAGCAGGGCATCACTGATTTTTACAACTGATTCAATTCTGAATCACAAGTTCTCGATTCAATTAAGTTTTAACTCAGACATAAATATTATTATTAGAAAGATTTATCAGCACACATCCATGTTTCATATCTGTGTATAAACCAAAGCTGACACTGAGACTTCATCAGAGGTGTGAGCATCACAGCAGGTGTAACTGAGGATCCAACAGAGAAACATGAAGCAGGTTTTCCTGTTCTGGCTTTTTATAGCAGAAAACCTTAAAAATATTCTGCAGTCGATCAAAAACTGAAGCAAACCATGAATCAACATGTGAACATGACCTGATGAGGTTTGATTACAGACACAGCTGAGCAGTCATTTGTTTCCATTCGTTCAGTTTGAACAGCAGAGACGAGGCTTTGCTGTCAGAGGCCGACAGCACTGAACACAGCAGCAGACTGGTGGCTAATAAACAGAGAATAATGCAGGAAGCAGAGATTTGATGGTAAACTGGTCTCTGAGTGCTGAGAGAGAGAGAGCTGTGCAGGAAGTACAGCAGCCAAAGTCAGAGGGAGCTCATGAGCATGGTTATCAAACGTGAAGCGCAGTTTGATCTTCTTTTGCCGCTGGTTCAGTCAGTGTTGGTCAGAGTGACGAAACCTGCAGCTTCAGGATCTGTGAGCGGTCGACTCTCAGCGCCGACGGCGTCTGTGGACGATCCACGCTCTGCGTTTACATCTTTGTGCAGAATCCGTTTATCTGCTTCTCTTTTTAGCCGTTTTATCTGTTGTTGAAATCGTTTTGTGAGCTTCAAGATGAGATGCTGCCACTTCTGGCAAAATACATTTATATTTAAAAATCAATTCAGGATTTAATGAATTGATATTTATTCACCTTATTCACACTAAAATCGAGAATTTGAATGGGGAAATCGATCTTTTAAACCCACTCCTACCAGTAAGCCTCTAATTTTCGGCCATTGAAGCTGTTCAAATTATTCTGCTGGTCGTTGCTGCACAGCAGTGAAAACAGAAAGGCTGGAAGAGTTCCTTCTGGTCCGGGCAGATTTCTGAAGGAATTTCTTACATCTCTGTGAATTCGTTTGCTTCCCAGAGTTTTGTAAACTAACCTTGTAGAAGGTACGTAGAAGTTCATCCTAGAGTTAATTGGGAATTTAAGTTGATTGAGGAACCAGGCCCTGTTGAGAATGATGAGGTTTATCTCTTTTCCTGCGGAACAAACTCATTCGGCTTCCAGAATATCCCATGTGGTTCCCAGTGAAAACTGACTATTAACGCTCAGGATACTTTCTGGAGATCCTCCACAGCCAGGCGAACAAAGTTCAAGATCACAGTTGGATGTGAAACAAGCTGCTCCAGAATTCATTGGTATCCAGACCAGCCAGAGCATCAACCAGATCTGGTTTGTGCTGATGCATTGTGGAACTTACCTGGATCTCCATCATAACTGAAGCCTTCAGGTCCTTCATCTCCATAATCTCCAGTGACACCCTGAGGTCCTACAGGAGGAGGAGGGGAAATAATTAAAGGTAACTCTTCTGCTCATGTAACCTACAGGCGAAGATACAGAAGCGGAAGGTTTGCTTGGGTACCTTGTTTCCCAGGTATTCCAGGAAGTCCATCCTTCCCATTGTCTCCTTTAGGTCCATCTGACCCAATGCCACCAGGAAAACCTGGAGAACCCTGGGAACCTGTGTAGCCTGAAAGGTGAGAGAGGTGAGTAGGAAGTACTGTAAACAGGCAAACATAAAGATGTTACAGATCAAATTTACCTGCACTTCCAGGGTCTCCCTTCTCTCCAGGGGCACCTGGTCTTATGGGTCTAAAGGGTGGAGGGTCACCTGGAGGAAGAGGAGGGTTAAGTAGACACCAGTTAGAAGGTTTTGGCTAAAAAAGTTAATGAAAGTGTTCCTATGAACTTCACAAGTACTCAGTGCTGAAGAAAACCCTCAACTCATTTATATTTAATTGTATTTTCAGATTAAGTTTGGTTTTCTCCAAAATATTGAGTTCAGGCCGTCACCGTAAACACCCACAGGTTTCAAGTTGACTCCTTTTTATTTCATTTCTGCCTGTTTGGAAAACCTAAATGGAAAAACAAGAGGGGCGAGAGGCAGGGTACACCCTGGACAGGTCACCAGCCTGACACAGGACAAACACACTTACAGGTAATTTAGATTCACCAGTTAACCTAACCTAACTAACTGCGTGTCGGAGAACCCGGAAAGAACCCACACAGACGCAGGGAGAGCATGCAAAGTCCACACAGACCAGGTCAGAGTCAGGGGGTGGAACCAACACGCCACCGTGCTGCCCTGGAAACACGTTCAATAGAATAATTCAAAAGCAGAAATGTCTGAAACTTCAATCTAGTTTCCTAAATTTGCCTGTATCAAGTGTTTTATTCTAAAACAAAACCAATCTCAAACCCTCAACCAGGGGTGTCCAACTCCAGGCCTCGAGGGCCGGTGTCCTGCAGGTTCTAGATCTCACCCTGCATCAGCACATCTAAATCAAATGATTAGTTCATTTCCAGGCCTCTGGAGAACTTCAAGATATGTTGAGGAGGTCATTTGGCCATTTAAATCAGCTGTGATGGATCAAGGACACATCCTGCCCCACCCCTGCCCTAAACGATGAGTCACAGATGACCAACGGATGTTACGTTATCATCCTGTTTGAGAAACATACTCTACTCAAACCCGGACTTAGACCTTAAAAGGAGTCAGCACTGACAGATGTTAAGAGGACAGGTGTTATAAATGTTCAGGTCAGTCCTATGAAAACAGAACCGTATATATGGATTCAGCTGCAAAACTCTGGTAAAATCCACAGAAAGTGAGAACCAAACGTTTTTCGTAACAACGATTCTTACCTTTAACCCCCTTTAACCCCGGGGGGCCACAGGATCCAGTAGGTCCTGGATCCCCAAGGAGTCCACGTTCTCCCACAGCTCCATCTGCATCTGGTCCTCGGGGACCTGGAGGTCCTAAATATCCCTTTAACCCTGTAGTTCCTCTGAGGCCCCTTTCTCCAGGGAAGCTGAAAAAACTCTCCCCCTAAGAACAGACAAATTGAGGTCAAGAGACAGAACAGCATGACTGATGGCAGGACAACTGCAAAACAGGGACATTCTGATTATCTCACTGTTTGTCATCCACATTTCTCAGCGCTCAACTTTAAGTTATAAACAGATTCTTAAAACTTAAAAACTCCTTTGTCCCACACGCCATCAAACTGTTTAACTCCTCTCTGGAGGGGAGAGGGAGGGGAAACAGGAGGACAAAGGAGGGGGGAACAACTAAGCTGTAGTGCCTCTTCACCTCACTGTACAATACCTTTTGTGCAATACTTTTTGTAAATAGTCAACGGTGCAATAGACTCAATACTTGAAATGTGCAATTCACTTGTATTTTTATTTTTTATTCCTATTTATTCTATTTATCCCCTTTGTATATTTTATTTATATTTGTCTCTGTATTTATATATGTGTGTGTGTGTGTGTGTGTATATATATATATATATATATATATATATATATATATATATATATATATATATATATATATATATATAACAATTCTGTAACTGTAACTTCGGTCGTTGCTGTGCTTTTTGGAAGTCGAATTTCCCAGAGGAACCCACCCGAGGGATTAATAAAGTTCTATCTTATCTTATCTTAGATTCATGGATATAACAGATGTGGTGTCAGTGTGTTTTCTGGCATACAGTTGTGATCATTGTCCCGTTGATGCCCCAGTTTGGTCCAAGCTTCAGCTTCGGGATAGATGGCCTCACATTTGACTCTAGACTACGTTGGTATACAGAGGAGCTCATAGTCCACTTAGTCCACAGGCTTTCTCCTGTAAACTCTTCCAAACAAGCCAAACTTGTTCAGTCTTTTTCCATCTGTGCTGTCATGAACTTTAAAATTGAAAACGAGGCCTGTAGTGTCTCAGAATGTGAGGCAAAGCTCTTAGGTTTCTGTCGTTTCTTTGAGCATCGAATGGTCCGATCTTGGGATGAACTTGCTGGAACATCCATCACTGAGAAAATTGTCTTAATGTTTCCCTCTTGTAAATAATCTTTCTCACTGCAGAATGATGGACTTGTTTGAAAATAGCTGTATAACCTCTCCTAGGTTGGAGCAACAGTTTAGTCTGTAAGATCACTGCTGACGTCTTTCCTTTCTGTTAACGCACACCTGAATGCTTCGGACTAGCTGCTAGAAGATTCTGCTTTTATAACGATGCTCACGATTGGTAAGTATCAGTTAACCGGTGCGTTTGATCAGCAGCACCTGGCTGCCATTTACTTCTCTTAATTCCTATAAAAGCAACAAGGATCCACTTAATTTGTCACAGGACCGCAATCAGGAAACATGTTCTTAAACTGACCATCGGAGGATTCTGATAAACATTCGTTCAAAAGGAAAAGCGGCGCAGACATGATCAGTGAGCTGTAATGTGAACATCATCTCATTACATCTGAAACAGAAACTACTTGCTGAGAAACTCTTTCACATTATTGCTTCTCATATTTCGCTCTTTCCCGTCTTGAACAACATCTTCCAATCCTCATTCCTCCTATCTTCTAACCCGACTGACCTGGAAACCGGGATTTCCAGGGACCCCTGAGGGCCCAGTCTGTCCTCTTCTTCCTGGGAACCCTTGTCTGCCTGCAGGGCCCCGCTGTCCCTTGTTTCCCTTCTCACCTGGAGACAGGAGCAACATTCACAGGAGGTTATGTTGATGTTACTGTCAATAATAAGTGTGCTGGGAGACAGCTGCACAGACTGGGACTCACCTTCGATATCCTCCACTGTTAAATCTCCTTTCTGTCCTTTAAAGCCTTTGATACCCGGCAATCCGGCCCGACCCTGTAAACAAAGCAATCAGTCAAATAAACAGAGCAGTGGTGGCTGCTCAGATGACCTCTGACCTTGTTGATCAGTTGCTTTACCTGCTCACCAGTCTCTCCTGTGTCTCCGGGAACACCGTACTCTCCCCGAGGACCTGTGGGTCCAGAGGATCCTTGGAAGCCTGGAAATCCCAAGTCACCCTTAGGGCCAGGTGCACCTCTTAGTACAAGAGGAAGGCCACAAGAACAGCTGCCACAACTACCTAAAACACAGAAATTAGGGTTCGATCGATCTCTAACCCTTATTGAGCACTTCCAGCAAACATTAGCAAAACGATCTGATTGATTAATAACGTCACTACGACTGGCTGTCCGGGCAACATGGACTCTACTTAAGGCCAACATAGGATGTCTTCGCTATAGACAGTATAACAGACGGACACAGCTGAAGGTGGCGACACCTGTTACTGCAAAAGACTTCCAGTTGTATTGAAGTGTATGGGAAAAGTGCCCTCTGCCCCCTCGCTTTGAAGACGTTAGTACACATTTCCAAACTCACTCTTGAGGTCATTTTGAACAAAACATTAAGTCTGTTTTTATAAATTATGCTCATTCTTAGAATAAGAGAGGAAGGTTATTTAGGAGCATGCTCATTGGTTAATACCTCAGTCACAATTTGTTAGCCACAGCGTGCGGTTTCACAATCAGTCAGTCAGCCACAGATCGATAGATCAATCAGAATACGACGAGTGCTGGAGACCGTGAAGTCCTCAGCTGAAGTCTTAACCCTTTAAGACCTACCATAGAACCAAGTCCGCCAGAGCTTATATTATATTTTTACATGCTGTAGCGAAATTTCTGGGAGCATTTCAAGTTGCTATACATCAATACAAGCATTACAGTCTATATTTTAATAATATGTATGGATTAAGTGCATAGTAATTACATAAATTTCAAAAAAGTGCAATAAACTACAGAAAAATTGAAAATCGTTTTTGTTTTGTTAACATATATGTCTACTGTAAATACAAAAAAGTTGCACAAAATAGTTTCCCACCACAGGAAATTTATTTTGAGTGTCTTCATAGTTTTATTTTTGAAATACACCAATTTTTATATACTGCAGGAAAAACGAAAATAAATATTATACTGCAAATTTGCAAAAAAAACAGCATGTGCATCAAAATAAACTATTTCCAGCAGTGCAATATGAGTCCTAAGCATCCCAGAAACGACACAGAAAGTCATAAAGTCAAAGAAAACTTTTAAAAACACCAGTATAGGCTCATGAGGCCCTGATGGTAAAAAGAAACGACATTTCCGCAAAAATGACGTCACTTCCGGTTTCGGGCAGGTCATGGCGGACGTCGCCAATGTAGGAAGTGTTACGAACAGCTGATCGGATAGGCAAAGCGTGTTTCTGGAATATTATGTTTTTGTTGCTGCAAGTGCTTTTTATGCAGTTTTTGCAAAGCTTTATGTGGAAGGAAACCGTGACCGAGGACAAGCTGATGGCATAAGATGTAAGTACAACTCCTCCGGTTTCATATGCAAAGAAAATTATTGCGCTAACTTACATGGTTGCAGAGCTACTGGGATTTAAAAGTAGTTGCGCAAAATGGAGCGTGCCGCTCTGACCGGCTTTAAAGGGTTAACACACCAGTGGGTGACATCTCAAAGCTAAATCTACGTACCGTCTAAGGCTTCACAGCAACAACATGAGTGAGGAAGCAAGTTAAGGTTATGCTCTTCATAGCTGGAAATGGTTAGCTGGTAAGTTAGCATTAGCCAGAAGTTTCATCCAATAAAACTCATCTGGATAAAGTACAATGAGAACCTAAAGGAAACAGCTAGTGATGACTTTAGCATGGTGATGATACCTTTGGTTTCTGGCATTAAAAGGTCAGATTGCCTTTTTTAAATTACTTCGTCAGTTGATGTTTATAAAATGACCGCTGCACGATTCACGTAGCATAATGTGGACAGGGGTGTTGGTACCGTAACAAAACTGTTGACTGATCGTGGGACAAAAGCCAAAAGCATTGTTCATCTTTTTAATCTCTTCTTTCCCCATTTAGCAAACACAAACTGTGGTAATGTGACGTGGCCTGAGTGTGCACATATTTCACATTAAGGTTAAAAGCAGCTCATCAGTCTTCCACCCTCTAAACCTTTAACTGGTGTAAAAGTCACAATTTCAGTCAATGTCTCCAACAACTGACCTTTAATTCCCAGTGAGCCCTGAAACCCCGTGGGTCCGAGCACACCTGGGTCCCCACGTGGTCCTGAGGCTCCAGGGAGACAGTAGGTACCTTTAAAGACAAACAGGAAGTCAGATTATTGAGAAAAAAAATCAACTGGGACAGTGACACATCCCATACCTGCTGTTAATATCTGCAGTCTGACCCTGCAGGCACCTACAGGTGTACAACACTAAGAGACAAACACTGTTGTCTGGTACCTGGAACACCTTGCTGTCCTTTATGTCCTCTGAATCCACGGCGCCCTGGTTTTCCAGGTTCTCCAGGTGTGGGTTTCTCTGTAGAGATCTGACCTGGATCTCCTCTGACCCCCTTGCATCCTGGAACTCCCTTCTGACCTACAACTCCCGGCAGTCCTGAAGAAAACAACAAAAACTATCATACTACCTTAAACATGAGCAGAAAACATCCTTCTTACCACAGCACCGCTATGCTGCCTCTAATCAAGTTCATACCACCTTAAATCTAACCATGACACTTGAATCACCGTAGCTCAACTTTAAGATTCATTCAAGATTCAAGAGTCGAGGTCTTTATTGTCCAGTATACGCAGTGTACAGCGCACCGAAATGCCGTTTCACCCCAAGCCCCCCATGGTGCATTTATAAGAATATAAAAAATCTCCAGGAGATATAAAACTAGAAGAAGTGGATTGTGCAGAGGGTATTGAATACCAGCTTCAAGTTACGAGTCAGAGTATTGTGGACGAGACAGGATAAAGACATATGCATTATGTAGATGTGTTCAGCAACTGAAAGTAACAAGAAGCTGACTTCTTCAAATAATCTCACCACAGCAACCTCATACTGCCTTACATCAGGCTGCTACCACCTTAAATCTGGCCTCATGAGTCTCAGACCACCTCGCCAACTTCATCATCATTAAACCCCCCAAAGTGGTAGATAATGACCCAACGTTGTGGTCTCATCCCATTTGTAATCTGACTACACAAACTCGTAATAGCGCGTAAAATCTTAAAAAACTCTCCGATACGATTTTAAAGTTTGAGACCATTTGAACATCAGGTAGGAAGCACCACCTCACCCACCCTCTGACCCAGACTCTGCTCCTTTATCCACAGCAGGAAGCTTTCCCTTTTTTGATTTGACAGAACTTTATGCCAGACGGTTTTTGTGATGATGATTTATATCTGTCAGGAAAGATCTCCAATACTCAGTGATAGCGTATTTTTCCATCATATAAAGATGTTTCACCTGTGTCATCGCGCTGTGCTGAGATGTTTGCCAGCTCACATCGCTACAGAAACAGTAAAATATGCAGGTACTCACCAACTATTGATCTGCCAGGCGGTCCTGGGGGGCCGGGTATTCCCATCCGCCCCCTGTCTCCATTAAGGCCGTGCGGGCCGGGTGACCCGGGATCCCCAACTTGACCTAGAAGACATAAAGTAGTCATTGGACACCAGAGAAGAAGAATTGTGAAAGAGCTGATTGATTGGTGCATTGATCCATACCGGTGTACGTGATGTCTTCCTCCCGGGGGTTGCCTGGAGGCCCGGGATCTCCCCTTTCGCCCTGAGAACACACAGAACACGACAGCTTTATCTTTACTGAGGTCATTTTGTTTACATGATACTAACCAGATCATCGGGTTCACAGCTTCTAGTAACAGAACATCTACGTCTGTGAATGGGCGAAAGGTTTCAGTGCTGGTTTTTACTGCTGATCTGGCTCTGCTGGCCAGGGGGTGACCACGCAGCGGGGAGGTCTGCAGCTGCGCGGTAGAGATCAGACGTCCGAGGTCATGGACAGATAACTGCTCAAAGTGTAGGACTTCAAGAATCTCAGAGTCCTTTTCACGATGGATGAATTTCAGTGATGCAGACGCTGCACCTGTCTGTGGACCATTTTACTGGTCTTCTGGTTAACTTCCTGCTCGTTTTGCCCTCGTTACCTTTTGCATACATTTTCCGAGCCTTCTCTCGCCCTTTGTCGTGGTGTGCTACAATGCTCTGTGCTCCTTGTTCCCTGGTTCCTAGTGTTTAGTTGGGATGGATGGGAAGCTTTGCTTTTATCCACAGTGACATAAAATATACAGGAAACAGACTGACCTTAGGACCATTTCGTCCAATCAGACCTGGGAGTCCTGAGCTTCCTTGGATTCCCTGAAAACACCAAAGAAAAACCAGACCTGATGATCCGAGGAACAGCACAGAAGTAGAAACAGGAATCTTCTGCTTTGACCAACCTTAACTCCTTTGTTCCCACGCAGACCAGGTTGTCCAGGGAGTCCCTGAAACACAGTTTGTTCAGCATCAATACCTCAAAGATTGATGACATCTCAAGTCTAATTAAAGTCTATAGTCTGATCAAAACTGCTTAATATTGATCGCACATCTTACCCTTGGTCCAGGAAGCCCCAAAATCCCCTTCTCCCCTTCCATCCCAGGTGACCCATTCAGACCCTGAGACCACAATTCAATAAAAAATATCTGATCAGTAACAGTGCTACTAAAATGATATTTGGAGATGTGGGGCACAACAACCAAGTGGGGTTTAAAAACGGCAGCTGAGTATCCTTCAAACACGAGATTACAGATGACAATTTTCAGGATGAGCGATAGTCCTGAACTCCATAAATCGGGAGAATCCTAACCTTCAAGTGAGCCTGGTGCCCAAGAATCGAACAACAAAGAGAACTTCAAGTTCCTAAATAAGATATTTAACCTACCAGCTGTCCGTCAATTCCACAGACTCCTTTAACCCCCCGGGAGCCCTGAAATATCCAACATATCCAGCGTGAGAAAACCAAGAGCAAAGCCTCCCAACAACAAGAGATATCAGAAATCAACATTTGCAACATTTGCTATTTAAAGTTTAACAGAAAACAGGAAGTCCCCTTAAATGTGCCATCTGATAGGCTGTAACAGAGTGAGGCTCCACCTACTTTGTCTCCTTTGATGTAGAGGTCTTCGGGAGGGTCAACATACTCAAAGGGCCCCGGAGGTCCCTGCAAACCCTGATCCCCCTGTGGACCACACAAACTGCTACAGCACGGCACATACTACACAGTACTGATGCGTTGCTCTTGCTGCTCTATTACTGCAGTAATTGTCAATGGTGAAGTGCAATTTATACAGTTTGCAGTGAAATGAAAACAGAAGGTAAATCAGTCAAACAGAAGAATGTGACAGAGCTCTGCCCCAAACGAGTAATCTAATGTGACTTTTGCACAGCGCCATTGCCTCGCGCGACAGGCTGTTCACGAGCTGCTGATTCAGTTAAAAGAAAGGGGGCGTGGTTGTACCTCATCTCCTTTCTGTCCAGGCAGAGATCGACCTCTTTCCCCCTGAAATGCACAAACAACAAATTCTGAAATAAAAGGTCAGAAAACGCAGTCTTTCAAATTACTCTGACGGTATTCACAATGCTAGCCTCTACTACGTGCACATTACTTACGGGTGGACCTCGAGAACCCGGGCTTCCAGGTACGCCCTGCACAGACAGCAAAGACTTCATTATTGCAATTAATAAAATAATTCTTTGTTTCTCAGCTGAATTTGTAAGTTGTACAAAAAACAGTCTCCAACTTCTTGTGTAGCTTAATTTTAATGGAGAGACATAATGTAAAGCCAAAAACGTTATAACTTGAAGTTTTTGAGCCCCTGCAACACCCAGTCTGGCTCCATACAGGGAGCTGAGGCGCAGTTTTTCTAAACACGGCGTCTCTGTGGCTTTTAAACCCCAAAACACGCTGCGCCAAAAATGTGTCCACCCCAAGGATCGGGTCCCCGACACAAACAGAGTAACATAGTGTACGCGATTAAGTGCAGGATTTATACATCAGGGAAACCAAACAACCTCTGGCTACAACACAGAAGAGCCACCTCGTCAGGCCAGTGGACCTTCAATGATGAGGACGTAACATCCTGGACAGGGAAGTTTGAGCAGTGTTCATTTACTGGATGATCAAGCATGCATCAAGACTCCCATACAGGTTATATCTGTGCTTCAAAACCCCAACGTGGAACAGCAGAAACCCGAGACCAGGTCCCTTTAACTGTCCTCAACTTGAACACGTGACACCAGATTACTTTCTTCAAGCAGTAAATGTTAAGTGGTGACTCACGTCTTGGCCTTTTGGTCCTGGAGAACCCAGTGCTCCCTTCGATCCCGAGAGGCCCTGCTCACCCTGCAGACAGACAGACAGAAACCTGAAGGAGGACCACTACAAGTGAACGCTTCCTCCCTGTAAACCCGCTGGCATGTGTGTCACATGACAGTTTGTTTACTCACCCACAGACCGGGATGTCCACTGGGCCCAGCATCTCCCTGTCAAACAGAAAAGCTTTGATTAATAAGCCAAATCCTGATCCTAACCTGCAGCAGTACAAGTGTACTTACAGTCACTCCAGGGTTACGGATGAAATACACCGCCTGATCTCCTGGATATCCTTTCGGTCCTGGAAAACCCTGAAGAATTAAACACCACAGCGATGGTCAAATAGTACTGGACCAAAGATACAGTGGGAGGCAAAGGTTTGGGCAGCCTTGTTAATAGTCATTATTTTCCTGTATAAATCGTTGTTACAATAAAAAATATCAGTTAAATATATCATACAGGAGACACAAGTTTATTGGATTTACAGAAAGTGTGCAATAATTGTTTAAACAAAATCAGGCAGGTGCATAAATTTGGGCTCCACAAAAAAAGAGATGAAATCAATATTTAGCAGATCCGCCTTCTGCAGCCTCTAAACGCTTCCTGTGAGCTCCACTGAGAGTCTGGATTGTGGTTGAAGGTATTTTGGACGATTCCTCTTTACTAAACATCTCTCGTTCATTCAGGTTTGATGGCTTCCGAGCATCAACAGCTCTCTTTAACTCACAGCACAGGTTTCAATAATATTCAGGTCTGGGCTGAGATGAACGTTCCAGAACGTTGTACTTGTTCCTCTGCATGAAAGCTTTAGTGGATTTTGAGCAGTGTTTCGGTCGTTGTCTTGTTGAAAGATCCAGCCCCGGCGCAGCTTCAGCTTTGTCTCCGATTCTCCAGAATCTGCTGATACTGAGTGGAATCCATGTGTCCCTCAACTCTGACAGGATTCCCAGTCCCTGCACTGGCCACACAGCCCCACAGCATGATGGAACCACCACCATATTTTACTGGAGGCAGCAGGTGTTGTTCTTGGACTGCTGTGTTCTGTTTCCTCCGTGCATAACGCCGCTTGTTATGCCCAAAAAACTCAGTTGTAGTTTCATCAGTCCACAGCAGCTTATTCCAGAATGAAGCTGGTTTGTCCAAATGTGCTTCAGCAAACCTCAAGCAGCTCTGTTTGTGCTGTGGGCGGAGCAAAGGCTTCCTCTGCATCACTCTCACATGCAGCATCTCCTTGTGTAAAGTGCACCGAATGGTTCCATCTGCTGCAACATGATGTTGCAGGTCTTTGGTGCTGGTCTGTGGGTCGACTCTGACTGTTCTCACCGTCGCTTCTGTCTGTCTGAGATGTTTCTCGGTCTGACACTTCCAGCCTTAACTTGAACTGAGCCTGTGGTCTTCCATTGTCTCAATATGCTCCTAACTGTGGAGACAGACGGCTTAAATCTCTGAGGCAGCTTTCTGTGTCCTTCCCACCATGATGCTGAACAGTCTTTGTCTTCAGGTCATCTGACAGTTGTTCTGAGACCCCCGTGTTGCTACACTTCAGAGGAAATTAAAAGAGGGAAACTTAAATTGACCCCCTTAAATACTCTTTCTCATTATTGTTTTCACCTGTGTATGTAGGTCAGGGGTCACTGAGCTTACCGAGACAATTTGAGTTCCAATAATTAGTTCTGAAGGTTTGGAATCAATAAAATGACAACAGATTTATGCACCTGCCTGATTTTGTTTAAACAATTCTTGCACACTTTAAATCCAATAAACTTCATTTCACTTCTCAAACATCACTGTGTGCGTCTCCTGTATGATATATTTAACTGACAGTTTTTATTGTAACAACGATTTATACAGGAAAATAATGACTATGAACAAGGTTAACGTTTGCATCCCGCTGTACTGCAGCACACTCAACTATCCACACACAGGCTCACAGCAGTGTAAGACGAGAAAACCTCGTCCTTGTTCTCTCAGGACTCTAAAATCTGGATTCTGGAAAACTGAACGTTTCTCCAGCTCTGATTATTTTTACTGTGGCCTTTCTTGCCCTCCACAGTGAAGTGTTTGCTATCAGTGTTACTGTCATTTCTGACCAGTTCTCCGTCACGTCCTTGTTCTCCCAGAAGTCCAGCTTTCCCTTTCTCTCCTCTAGTTCCATTACATCCATCCAGACCTGGATGTCCTGGACCTCCAGCAGGTCCCGGGTGTCCCTGGACACACAAACACATAAACTGATGCCGAGAGCGGGACATCACTAGGTCACAGCTGACTGAGCTAAGAGGCTGAGAGGGGCGGGGCTTCTTACCGGAACTCCATCCAAACCTGGAAAACCAGGAACACCAAGAGATCCCTGAAACCGTAAACAACAAGCAGACGGTTAAACTGTTCTCCACACAGCTCCTCAGATACCATGTGAGGCCTAACAGAGCTCCGATTGGTCAGACAACAGAAACAGTATCTCGTCTTCAGAGGGGTGTACTACAAAGCAAACTATGTTTTCAGTTTGGATGGTCTATGTGTAAAGCTCCTCTGGTGTTGTCTCTGAGTGAAGGTGCTCAGCTGACCGAGAGAGCTGCTAACACAGAAAGCCTGACTCTGTTAAAGCTGCGTTGCAGTACAACCCCGAGGGCAGAAACCATGTTCCTTCACCATATGTCCTTTCAGGCCTGCAGCTCCTGTTGGCCCCTCATCTCCTCTCTGGCCTTTCTCTCCTGGAGGCCCCTGAGGACCCGGGAAGCCCATGGGTCCATTAGGGCCCCGCATACCCAGAGAACCAGGAGCACCCTGCAGGACACAAAGACACTTGTTAATCCTTTAAAAACTGAATAAATCTTAATAGAAAACATGAACAACATCAGGTTTCTATCGAGAGCTCTTCTAGGCCACCTGATCCCGACGCTCTGTCACTACAGCAAGCACCACTTCTAAAAAATACCAGGACCAATTCTGTTTACATTATACATGCTTCCCTTAGGCAGCATCATTAGAAGACATAGCATACATTTACACTGCTATGCAGATGACACCCAGCTCTATCTGTCCATGAAGCCAGATAACACACACCAATGAGTTAAACTGCAGGAATGTCTTAAAGACATAAAGACCTGGATGGCCGCTAACTTTCTGCTTCTTGATTCAGATCAAACTGAGGTTATTGTACTCGGCCCTGAAAAGCTTAGAAATATGGTATCTAAGCAGATTCTTCAAGGACAGAAGAGAAGAAAAAAGGTGACGGTGAGACAGCGGAGGCTCGAAGCGAGGAGGAGGTTTAAACCGTGTCTGCCGTCTATCGTGATGGGAAATGTGCGATCGTTGGCAAGTAAAATCGACGAGCTCTCAGCACTGGTACGGAGTCAGAGGGAATACCGAGAGTGTAGCCTGATGTGTTTCACCGAATCATGGCTGCACCAGGTCATTCCCGATGAGAATGCTTCCGTGGAAGGCTTCCACACTGTTCGGGCGGACAGGGACAGCATCGCTAGCGGTAAGCGTAAAGGAGGTGGGCTTGCTGTTTTAGTTAACAACCGGTGGTGTAACCCTGCCAACATAACAGTCAAAGAAAGGATTTGTTGCCCGGACACTGAACTGTGTGCTGTTGGACTCAGGCCGTATTATTTACCCAGGGAATTCTCTCACGTCATCTTGGTGGCTGTTTATGTTCCCCCCTCTGCTAACCCCACAGCTGCATGTGACACTATCCACTCTGCCATAGCTCGGCTACAGACTCAGCACCCGAGTGCCTTTATTGTGATCTCGGGTGACTTCAACCATGTATCACTGGACAATACACTACCAACATTCAAACAATATGTGGACTGTCCCACCAGGGGAGAGAAAACTTTAGACTTACTGTATGCTAACGTCAAGGATGCATACAGCTCCTCCTCCCTCCCCCCACTTGGTAGGTCAGATCATAACCTGATTCACCTCACCCCCCGCTATGTGCCAATTGTGAGGAGGGAACCTGTGACCACCAGGACTGTTAGGAGGTGGTCAGAGGAGGCAATAGCGGAACTACAGGGCTGTTTCGAGGTGACCGACTGGGAAACACTCTGTGAGCCTCACGCCGAGGACATCAATGGGCTTACTGAGTGTATCACAGACTACATAACTTTCTGCACCGACTCCATTGTTCCAGCTCAGACTGTTCATTGTTACCCAAATAACAAGCCGTGGGTGACTAAGGACATCAAAGCCCTCCTCAACAACAAGAAGAGGGCTTTCAGAGGGGGCAACAAAGAGGAGGTGAGGAAGATCCAGGTGTTACTAAAGGACAAGATCAGAGAGGCTAAGGACAATTACAGGAGGAAGCTGGAGTGGAAACTCCAGCAGAACAGCATGAGAGAGGTGTGGAGGGGCATGAAGACCATCACTGGATTCAGGCCAACCAACAGCAGGGGAGCTGAGGGAGGTGAGAATAGAGCCGACGAGTTGAATCTGTTTTTCAATAGATTCGACACCACAGTGTCTGCTCACTCCCCCACAACCTCACCTGCAGTCAGCCTGGAATCCAGAGCCACACCACTGTGCCAGCCTCTCTCTTCACATGTTGCCTCCTGTGAGATTCCTGACACCCCTCCCCCACCCATCACCTTCACTCAATACCAGGTTGAGATGCAAATGAGGAGACTTCACTCAGGCAAGTCTGCTGGACCAGACGGAGTGAGTCCCCTTGTCCTCAAGGCCTGTGCCCCCCAGCTGTGTGGAGTCTTTCATAAACTGTTTATGCTGAGTCTGAGTCTGCAGAGGGTCCCGGTGATGTGGAAGACATCATGCCTCGTCCCTGTACCAAAGACGCCTCGTCCCAGTGGCCCCCAGGATTACAGGCCCGTGGCACTGACCTCCCACATCATGAAGACCCTGGAAAGGCTCATCCTGGACCAGCTGCGACCCATAGTAAGACCACATCTGGATCCCCTTCAGTTCGCTTATCAGCCTCGTCTCGGAACAGAGGACGCCATCATCTACCTGCTCAATCGTGTCTACACCCATCTGGACCAGCCGGCGAGCACTGTGAGGGTCATGTTTTTTGACTTTTCCAGTGCTTTCAACACCATCAGGCCGACCCTCCTGGGTGATAAGTTAGCAGCGATGCAGGTGGATGCTTCTCTGGTGTCCTGGATTGTTGATTACCTGACAGGAAGACCACAATATGTACGTCTCCCACAGTGTGTGTCTGACAAGGTGATCAGCAACACAGGGGCACCACAGGGGACTGTCCTCTCCCCCTTCCTCTTCACCCTCTACACCACAGACTTCAGCCACTGCACAGAGACCTGCCATCTTCAGAAGTTTTCTGATGACTCTGCGGTGGTTGGATGCATCAGCAGGGATGATGAGACAGAGTACCGGGCTGTGGTCGACTCCTTTGTCACGTGGTGTGAGCAGAATCATCTGCAGCTCAACGTGGCAAAGACCAAGGAACTGATCGTGGACTTCAGGAAGACCAGGAAACACTTGACCCCTGTTTCAATCCAGGGGGTCAGTGTTGACATTGTGGAGGACTATAAATACCTTGGAGTACACATTGACAATAAACTGGACTGGGCTAAAAACACCACAGCACTTTACAGGAAGGGCCAGAGTCGTCTCTATTTTTTGAGGCGACTGAGGTCCTTCAACATCTGCCAGAAAATGCTGAGGATTTTCTATGAGTCTGTGGTGGCCAGTGCGATCCTCTATGCTGTTGCATGCTGGGGGAGCAGGCTGAGGGTCGCAGATGCCAACAGACTTAATAAACTGATCCGTAAGGCCAGCAATGTTGTGGGGATGGAGCTGGACTCCCTCAAGGTGGTGTCGGAGAGGCGGATGCTGTCCAAGATAAAGACAATGTTGGATAACACCTCCCACCCACTCCATGACATGTTGGTCAGTCACAGGAGCTCGTTCAGTGAGAGACTGAGATTACCGAAAAGCACCACTGAACGACACAGGAAATCATTCCTGCCTGTGGCTCCCTGTACAACGCATCCACTTAACACACTGTTTGCTGCTACAGCTACACATGTTTCTTTTCCAAATATTTATTTATAAGTGACTTATGTATGTATGTATGTATATATATGTATATATTGTACTATTCTTAGTTAGCGTATTGTCTGTCTTGTCTTAATGTTGGTTTAAAATGGAGCACTGTAACAAAAAATAATTTCCCCCAGGGATCAATAAAGTATTCTGATTCTGATTCTGATTCTTACTCTGGATGGCATTACCTTGGCCTCCAGTAACACTGTGAGGAACCTTGGAGTCATTTTTGACCAGGACATGTCCTTCAACGCACATATTAAACAAATATGTAAGACTGCTTTCTTCCATTTGTGCAACATCTCTAAAGTTAGAAATATCCTGTCTCAGAGTGACGCTGAAAAACTAGTTCATGCATTTATTACTTCCAGGCTGGACGACTGTAATTCACTATTATCAGGATGTCCTAAAAACTCCCTGAAAAGCCTTCAGCTGATCCAAAATGCTGCAGCAAGAGTCCTGACAGGGACTAGAAAGAGAGAGCAGATTTCTCCTGTTTTGGCTTCCTGTTAAATCCAGGATTCAAAATCCTGCTGCTCACATACAAGGTCTTAAATAATCAGGCCCCATCTTATCTGAATCCTTATCACTCGAGAAACACGAAGCCGACAAACAAACTAAGAGAATTCAACTGTCTGCTCGAATCTGAACTTTTGAAACTGTAAATCATTCTTTGTCATATCAGTTCCTCATTAAATACACGTCACATTAACAAGCTGGCTCATGGTGTAAAGCGTCGCCTGTCAGAAAGTATAAGAACATATAAAACAATCAGGAGCGTAACTGAACCTGAGACGGACTCTTTATGAATCGCAGCACTGATGGCAGAGCGGGTGGACTTCGTATGGTTTAATCCAGATGTTGGTGCATTCAAGTCCCACATGTGTAATGCTGTTATCTGACCATTTGAGGGCGGCGTGGCACCAGAACAATGACACCCCCCCCCCCCCCCCCCACACACACACACACACAATATGCTACAAGGGGTTTGGACTGCTTATCATAAAAGATTCAGAAATGAGTGTGTCAAAGGCACAGCACTGTCCACAGCCACATCCACACATGTGCACAGGAAACAAGGTCAAAGGTCAGATTTACTGCATAGACTCAGCCCCTTGTGGTTCAAACTGAGTAAAAGCAGAGAGCGTTCCAGGATAAAGGGAGCGGCGCGTACCTGTGACAGGTGCCGTCTTGTCGCCCTCACTTTGTGTACACTTGGTTTGTAAGCCTGTTGTTAAGCTGAGTGATGGCGACCCTCAGTGCAGTTTCACTTTAACGCTCTGCTGCATTTCCAGAGCCTTTTCTTATTCTTATTTCTGGACTTGGAAGTGGAGCCTCAGATAATCATATTAGGGATTATTTCCTTTAGATGATATCGCAAATACAAGAATAGGAAACATGGAGTGTTACTAGCAGGCCGAGGTTTTCACTCACAGGGACGACCGAACACGTCTGAGCTCATTATTAGAAACACGCTTAATATGAAGATGCACCTCTGGACCAGGAGATCCACTAGATCCACTTTAACTACAAGGCTGCGTTTGGGCCATGTGATGAAAACAGATGCTTTTCTGAAACTAGGTCATTCGTTCAGAGGTGTGTAGTTTCCGGCTGAGGAAACATGAATATCTGTGAGGTAATGAGGCCTTACGAGAGCAAAACAAGCATAAAAGCCAAGAAGAACACATGGTGAGCATGTACAGACCGAGTCACCTGGGCAGGTGAGGAGAAGGAGGTCAGTGTGTTTATCGCATGATCTGGCTGCAAAGCTGCATCACAGTAATGTAACTAGTGGATCAGGTGTTGCAACAGTGACCGAAATCGGAGTGTTTTTGTTCACAACAGAAGCTGTGGAGACACCAGGTGTCTCCACAGCTTCTGTTGCAACAGTGACCACAGAGTTTTGTAACGACTGTAATGATTCACGTATCTGCACACATCATACAGTTGCTTCCATTTTTACCTGATGTACAAATAAAGTTTGACGTCTTGACTAAAACTCCCCTGTGTCCAGTGTTAGTTAGAGCTCTGTTTGTCTCCAGCATCGAGATGTTTATGATCCCTGATGTTATCTGACCATTGATCAGATACACCAATACAAACTTATTGATACTCTGTGTTTATAATCAAAACCGATTGGTTTGGGTGAATCCGTCAATCCTGTGTGTGTGTGTGTGTGTGTGTGAGTGTGAGTGTGTGTGTGAGTGTGTGTGTGTGTGTGTGTGTGTGTGTGAGTGTGTGATGAGATGTGACAGCTGTGATCTCTGTTAGTCCTCTCTCCATCCTCCTTTCTCTTAAACCGCTCAGCGTGAAATCACTGGGACAGACGCCTTCCCACAATCCTCTCTGCCTGTCTACTGCCCCCAGCTGTACAAACACACACACACGCGCACACACACACAGGAGGTCAGTGTGAAGCTGGACGACAGTCTGACAGATACATGTTGTTCTTATTGCTGTTGTTAACTTGATCAGCTGATTGTCACGTGATGTTACATCAGCGGTTTGAATTAATTCATCATAACGTACAAACGAGCCTCAGTCCTGACGACCACGAGCTCTAACAGCAGTTACAGCACAACGCTATCCCGGGCTGGGATAACTGACCTGCGGGGACATGCTCCCTGTTGGGAATAAAGGTCCTTATAATCGGAATCATTTCAATTTAGGGTGAAAACTCAGGTTCAAGGTTCAGTTAAGTGCAAAGAAATTCAAGCAAGTCCTCTGAAGTGATGAAAACATGCATGTGTGTGAGTAATCTGCTGAGTCAGTTTAAGGTAAACAGCTGGTAATTTAACACCAGCACTCCTCAAACAGCTCCTCATTTCACTCTGTGTGTGTGTGTGTGTGTGTGTGTGTGTGTGTGTGTGTGTGTGTGTGTGTGTGTGTGTGTGTGTGTGTCCTGAGCTGCCACTGAAGGAGTCTGAGGTTTGTTGACACTGAAGAGTGTGCAGCTGCGCTGTGGTTCGCTGCTGTTCGTGTGTGTCAGAGTTAGTGGGCGGAGTCTCACCCTTGCTCCCTTGGCTGGGAAACACTGACAGGTGGAGCAGTCCCGCCCACCACATGGCTCAGACAGGTCACCCTGGAAAAAAAGAGAACAACAATATTACATGACATCACCATGACATCACTGTATCATAATAAGACATCACCTCAGCTCAGCTGACGCCATCACTGTAGTTGCAGTAAAGACCAACAAAGAGCAGCACTCGTGTTTATGCTGACCGTGTCACGCACCAGGTTACAGGAGTCGAGGCACAACCATTCATGAGAGCAACAACATAAAGCAGGCTTCAGAGGTAGGAAGGAATAATCTGGTTCAGCTTGTACCTGCAGCTTTGTGTAG
The DNA here is from genome assembly GCF_963969265.1 of Rhamphochromis sp. 'chilingali'. Lineage (NCBI taxonomy): Eukaryota > Metazoa > Chordata > Actinopteri > Cichliformes > Cichlidae > Rhamphochromis > Rhamphochromis sp. 'chilingali'. Next base: position 1,262,760 of record NC_137935.1, on the reverse strand, counting down.
CATCTGAAAGTATTAATCTCCAGCCCTGAAAAAGATGCAGTCCCTCCGACGTCCAGCAGAGGCTCCAGCAGCGCGGATTGCTTCCTGTTTTTATAGGCTGGGAGGGACCTGCTGTTAGCATATCACAGTTTGGGCCAACGACAGTTTCATCCAGCACATCTGTCTCTCATCTTCATCATCTACGGATTCAAAAGCCCAGCCGAAGCATCCACTCAGTGTCACTCTTCTGCCATCACCTCGTCACTCTGCAGCATTTAGAGGGATTTGTCCTCTTCTAATCTTTTCTTCTAGTACTTCTTAAACGCTACTTGCTGTAGCTTCTTGTGATGATCTTCCTTTGAGTCCCTGATTTTGTTGGTAGTTAAACTTGATAAATACTGCATGAGTGAGCCAGAAAGGGCACAACTAAACCCGTCATTAGTTACCTTATCCCCTCATTTCCATCAGCCGCTTCTGGTAAACATCTGGAAGAACGTGCAGCTGGATGGCTGAAGAACGGCAAAGGAAGGCTGAAGTGAAGGTCTGTATTTTTGGGGCCATCCTTGGTGTTTGTGCCCATCAGGAAATGTGGGGTTACTAGTGGGCGGAACTTACAAGACTCGCATCCTCGCTTGCAACTCCCTACTTCCATGCTTAGCTCAGTTTTTCCAGGACCTCTTACCTTTCCAAGCCTTTACAGATTCCAGTGCGTAAAAGAGCAACTAGATGATGCAATTAAGCCTTTGGGAGTTCCTGTCTCTGCGCTCAGCTGTGTGTCCCATCAAACTGAACCTCTTCAGCTTGTGGTCTCAAGTTTCACATTGTCTCTGCTCTACTCCGTCTTCTTGGCTTAAACACAGAAGCCACACATCAGGATTACGATGCTGTTAACTGAGAGCTAGCTGAGGAGTGGAGGCGCTGGTTACAGGAGGATGCCTTCATAACCTGGACTGCTCATAAAAATCTATCCTCCTACCTCCAATCAGCTTAAAAGTTCAACTCCCAACAGGCAACAGGTAACTACTTTCTGCTAGGTTCAATTTCATCATCACCTACGGCCCTAAAATATAAAACCTGATGCTCTGTATCTACAGTTCCCTCTCGAAGAAAATCTGCCCACCGTAGAACCGAATCTTGGTGCATCGTGAGCACTGAACACTCAACAGAATGAAGCTGACCCAGGGAGCCCCAGTACAACCAGGGAACCGCCCCCCTGCTCAGGCCCTGTGTTGAAATATTCAAAGTGTTATTACTTGAGTTCAAGTTTTGCTTGAATAAATAAAGAGTTAAACTGACATTGGTCAACTGGGTCTAAGTCAATAACATAGTATTTGTTAGAATGAAAGGACTCAACCTGTTGTGTGCTTTTAGACTTGGTTTCTGTCTATTGATGCTCCGACCGCAGCACTGTTTTTATTTTCTGTTCAGACAGTGAGGAATGTAAACACAAGTCAGACAGAAAGACAAGCATCTGAGATTCTCAGGAAGCAGACAGCTGACTGTGTGTGTTTATCAGATCACGTCAGCGACAATCACGCTCCAATTTTTCCTGACCGATTCTTTCAATGAGAACAGATGTTCAGATGTTCAGATTGATGTGACAGAAAAGGGAGATTTAAACTCTAGAACAAGCCAGAGGCTCGTGTTCCAGTGCATTTACAGACACGACCTGTGTGCTCACAGTTAGACGTGTAAATAAACTTGTAACCTCTATGACATAACTATTGAAGCAGTACAAGTGCACCTATAAAAATAATCACACCTGATCTTCATTGATCTTAATAAATCGCTCTGTGACCAACCTGTGCACCTTTTATTAAACTACGTGGTTTGAAATTGAGCTCAAATTCAAACAAAAACTATCCTGACTGCAGAGCAGCAATATGAACTTTGAGCAATGGGAACACAACCTCTGGCAAACCAGTCTCAGGTGGATTCAGAGTTTCACAGCACAGTCAGGTCCATTTAGCCAGCTACATGGTTGCTTTGGTCATTTCGCCTCTGTACACACAGGAAACTAATCAAAAACATGCAGACTTTTACACTGAAGGTCTGAAAAAAGAAGTATTGCAATATTATTTTAGGAGCTGCAGTCATTTCATACACAGCTCCCCATTCAAAGGCTCAAAAGTAATCGAGTAGTATCATGGACACAGATGATGATCATTCCCTCATTAATGCATAGAAAATGAATTCAGTTCAATTCATTTATTTATTTATGTGGCACAAAATCATAGTTGCTTCAAGGTGCTTTATACTGAAATTTAGACCCTGCAAGAAAACAAAAGATCCAATATTGTTTGATTCATGTGTTTAACTCGACTGCAGCACTTTAAATGAGTTAGACGGACGTCAGTCTAATCAATGCGTTTACGTCAATAAACTTTAGAAACACATTTTTTTCCTTAATAAACTTTAATTCCACTCAAAATAAACTGCTGGAATTTCAGGACCACGGACAGCGACTGAGGATTTCACGGTGATTGGTGCTCCAACAGGTGAGTGGAGGATGTGGTGCTGCCCTCAGACGCCTCACTGACAGGCCCTCACGCCAGACTCTTAAACACGTGTTTGTCAGGTTACATGTGCTCTTAAAGCCTCGGACTCACAGTCTCTGTGCCTGTTTGAGAAAATAGGGTTGATGCTATCGGCTCTATGATTGGCCGATTCTTGGACTTGACCAATAGCTGCTCTTCTACAGTGTAGCGCTGAGTGTGCATAAATCCACTCATGTAAGCTACTTTGTTGTTATTTATAACAGATATTAGGGAACATGTGCAGATGAATAGCCGTACTTGTATATATTGTCAGGGTTGCATAGTAACCAGCACAAGGTCGTGAAAACAATCTGTACATGTTTCAAGAATATTAATGTTTCAATATTCCATAAATACTGTTTATGTACATGTGTTCAGTAAAATAACAGAGTATCTGTGATATTGTAACTTGGTCCTGCTTTAAATTAATTTTTTTGTATTTCGGGCTTTTTATGGTCCTCGCTGTCCTCTAGTTACAAACACAAGCGGTCAACTGCACGCTGCAGTTTGCTTTTCTGTTTTCTAATTTGTGATTTTTATTGACAGGACGAATACAACCAGAACATAAATAAGACTGAAAGGCGACCTCACAAACAATAGCACAAACCAAATAGACTGAATAATACTTCTGTCACTGCTACCTGAGCCAACGCTGCGACCTTCTGGATTTCTTCCTTGACAAAATGAACACAGTTCGACACCATTCAGTCAAATCGCCTTTAGCTAGTTTCATACCCAGCTGTCTGATTGTTTTTCACCTCACTGTCCTCATATGGCATCACTTTGGCCTCACTCTTTGAAGAAGCCTTGAATGTCGAGTTTTCTTCATTTATGAAAGCCAGTGACACAAATCAGTTGCACAGCGCATGTCATAAAGACAAAAAGACCCGGATGTCCTGGTTTTCTGTCCTGCAGACAGAACAGACGTTACCATCCTGGACACCTTGGACGGCACAGGCTAGTATTTACACTCTGACATGCTTTCATTCATCTTCTTCTAGCTGCTGCCTTTACAGGTCACCATGTCCCAGAATCCCCCTCTGTCACACCAACCCTCTTCACCACATCCATCAATCTTCTCTTTTCCTGCTGCCTGGCAGGTCTATCATATGCATATGTGCAAACGATCTCAGGCTCTCCGACTCCCCTTCATAGACCCAGTGAACATCTGAACAGCTTCAGCTCTGTAACTTCAGCTCAGTCCCTTGCTTTGTTGACCCTCTGCTCCTTCGTCTTTGCCTCTCCTTCTGTCTCCGTCTCATTCAGACACATGTATTCCGTCTTCTTTCGTTCCTCTTCTCTGCAGGATCTCCTCCAACTGCTCTCTGCTCTCACTACAGATCACAGTGTCATCTGCAAACATAGTCCACGGATTCTGAACTTACTGGTCGACCCATCTGTCCCTCACGCCTCGCCTCTGTCCTCATACTGCAGCACCCTCATATACTTCCTAATGCAGTAGCACAGTTCCTCTCTCAGCAACCAATCACCTGCTTTCTCTGATCTTTCTCTGATCCAAAAAGACACGGTGACACTCCTTCAGTTTGCAGCAGATGGCCCCGCCCCTCCCTGAGCCTGGTTCTGCTGGAGGTTTCTTCCTGTTAAAAGGGAGTTTTTCCTTCCCACTGTTGCCAAAGTGCTGCTCATAGGGGGTCATGTGATTGTTGGGTTTTCCTCTGTATGTGTTATTGTAGGGTCGACATTACAATATGAAGCACCTTGAGGCGACTGTTGTTTGGTGCTGTGTAAATAAACATACTGCCCTCCTGCATGTCTCTCCTTAACACCACACCTACACAACAGCTTTTCATCAGCCCTGTTCACCTGTCCATTGAAATCACCCCCAACCCCACCTCCACTACCACCACTCTCTACCACTTTGACCAACTTCCTCCCCAATGTCTCTGTCTTCTACCTGATCTCCAACCTGTGGGGCATACACACTGATGACATCCAGCATCGACCCTTCAATTCACAGCTTCAAACCCACGATCTTGTCTGACACTTTCTCCACGACACTATTCGCTGTGGGATCAATAAAGTGTCTGTCTATTCACAGACTCCTGTCCTCCTGTGAAATCCCATGCAGAAATCCTACAAACACCCCCGATGTTTGATTGCACTTCGTACTGAAAGATTAAACACAAATGCACTGATGTGGCTGTGCTCTGAGGGGTCATCGGGCAGAACAGTAGGACCTGATCCAGGATGTTCGCTCTTCACACATCCCACACCGAGTGTCCCTGTTGATGTAGTCAGTGTGTTTTTTTTTTCCTCTGTGGGCCCCAGACAGCGAGTTTCTCAGCAGGCAGCAGTGTTTGTGTTAGCAGCCGCATTCCTGCAGCGTTGTGTAAACTAGGTTATCAGTGAGGCGTGGCTATCAGCAGGAATGTGACTGCTATCACTTTATCTGCTGTCAGGACTGAACGTCTCCCAAACCATCGTCCTTCCATCCACCTCCATTTATGCTTCACTATCACTACTTACGCTGTCATGACTCTCTGCACTCAAATCACCTCTTCATCAGCACTCCAGCTGTACTCAAACCAGCTTCCAGCATCTTCCATTAATCACCATCCCTCTGTCTGGGGTACCGAGATGAAGGGACTGACTGGCTGACCAGAAATCCCAGCCGCTGATTGGCCGGTGCTGCTGCTGTTCCCAGACAGACTGAACCTGGTGACCTCAACGTGACAGGCAGGGTAAAGAAAACAGTCTCCATCTCTACAACATCTGAGGATCCAGGTCTGATCCCTGAGGGACTCCAGAGGACCTGAACAATCAGACCCTGAGCTCAGTCCAGTGTTGTTTACATACAGATGAGGACAAATTATTATGAAATTTAAAGTTTGTCACTTACTATTTTCTAACAGTCAGGAATTTTTAAATGTCGCATTTCTAAAGAAGCTCGTTGCCAACTGGGCAACATGCCTCGTTTCTATTTGCATACAATTACAGAAGTATGGACATATAAAGTTACACGGTACAAAACAACTTCAGACTGATGTGCACACAGCTGTGCCATCAACGTCCAAAACAGGCATTGCTCCAGGTGAAGAATGACGTCCAGAAAACCAAAGTGAACGTCACTGAGCCCTGACTTCAATCCCACTGAAAATCTGTGCGGTGAACTGAAGCCCGAGGTCTATGCAGGAAAACCATCGAGTCCGGACAGCTGCTAAAGAACAATTAGCTGGGATTGTTCAGGAGACGTGAGACTTGTTAAAGCTGCAGCGACCCGCTGCCTGTCATTTACTGCACGAAACACAAATGACTGTTAGCTTCATGGGGCTATGCACCCCTCAGGGTCAGATGGCCCATCTCGTCTTCAGCCTGCAGACCATGTGTGAAGGATCCACCAAACACCTGACGCTGTTAGCGTCCTGCCAGGTCATTGGGTTTAGATAATATTCCCTCTTTTTAATAATAATAATAATAATAATAATAATAATGGATTGGATTTATCTCCTCCTTGAATCGCTACCTTATCGTGGTGGAGGGGTTTGTGTGTCACAGGGATCCCAGGGGCTATGTTGTCTGGGGGCTTTTGCCCCCTGGTAGGGTCTCCCATGGCAAATTGGCCCTGGGTGAGGGACCAGACAAAGAGCGATTCATAAGACCCTTATGAAAAGGACACCGAGGGAACAGTTTACCCTGCCCGGGATAGGGTTACCGGGGCCTCGCCCTGGAGCCAGGCCCGGGGGGGGGTGCCCGAGGGCGAGCGTCTGGTGGCCGGGCCTTAGTCCATGGGGCCCGGCCGGGCACAGCCCGAAGAGGAGACATGGGCCCATCCTCCCGCAGGCCCACCACCCGCAGGAGGCGCCATAGGGGTCGGGTGCATTGTGTGCTGGGTGGCGGCCAGGAGCGGAGGCCCTGGCGGACTAACCCCCGGCTGCCAAGACTGGCAATAGGGACATGGAATGTCACCTCTCTGGTGGGGAAGGAGCCTGAGTTAGTGCGTGAGGTTGAGAGGTACCGGCTAGATATAGTCGGGCTCACCTCTACACATGGCTTGGGCTCTGGAACCAGTCTCCTGGAGAGGGGCTGGACTCTGTCTCAGTCTGGAGTTGCCCTTGGTGAGAGGTGGCGGGCTATCCCCTCGGCTTGCTGCCGGTACGTTGGGGTTTTTCCCGGTGGACGAGAGGGTTTGTTCCCTGCGCCTTAGGGTCGGGGAACGGGTCCTGACTGTCATCTGCGCTTATGCGCCGAGTGGCAGTTCAGAGTACCCAGCCTTCTTAGAGTCAATGCTCACGTGGGTAACGACAGCGAGACCTGGAGGGGCGTGATTGGGAGGAACGGCCTCCCTGATCTGAACCTGAGCGGTGCTCTGTTATTGGACTTCTGTGCTAATCACAGTTTGGCCATAACGAACACCATGTTCGAACAAAAGAGTGTCCATAAGTGCACGTGGCACCAGGACGCTCTAGGCCGTAGGTCGATGATCGATTTTGTAATCGTATCACCAGACCTGCGACCATATGTTCTGGACACTCGGGTAAAGAGAGGGGCTGAGCTGTCAACTGATCACCACCTGGTGGTGAGTTGGATCAGGTGGCGGGGGAAGATGCTGGACAGACCTGGTGCACCTAAACGCGTAGTGAGGGTGTGCTGGGAACGTCTAGCAGAGGCCCCAGTCCGCGAGATCTTCAACGCACACCTCCGGCAGAGCTTCAACGGCATTCCGAGGGAGACTGGGGACATTGAGTCCGAATGGACCATGTTCAGCGTCTCCATTGCCGAAGCTGCTGCATTGAGCTGCGGCCGCAAGGTGGTTGGTGCCTGCCGTGGTGGTAATCCCCGAACCAAATGGTGGACACCAGAGGTGAAGGGAGCCACTAGGCTGAAGAAGGAGTCCTATCGGGCTTGGTTAGCCTGTGGGACTCCGGAGGCAGCCGACAGGTATCGACAGGCCAAGCGGAATGCGGCTCGGGCAGTGGCTGAAGCAAAAACTTGGGTGTGGGAGGAGTTCGGAGAGGCCATGGAAAAAGACTTTCGGACTGCCTCGAAGAGATTCTGGCAAACCGTCAGACGTCTCAGGAGGGGAAAGCGGTGCTCTACCTGCACTGTGTATAGTGCTGGCGGAGCGCTGCTGACGTCGACTGAGAAAATTGTCAGGCGGTGGAAGGAATACTTCGAGGACCTCCTTAATCCCACTGACACGTCTTCCGAGGAGGAAGCAGAGTCTGGGGATGAGGGGAATGACCCGCCAATTTCCGGGGGCGAGGTCACTGAGGCAGTTAAACAACTCCTTGGTGGCAGAGCCCCTGGTGTTGATGAGGTCCGCCCCGAGTTCCTGAAGGCTCTGGACGTTGTAGGGCTGTCCTGGTTGACACGCCTCTGCAATGTTGCGTGGAGATCAGGGGCAGTACCTGTGGACTGGCAGACCGGGGTGGTGGTCCCCATCTTTAAGAAAGGGGACCGGAGGGTGTGTTCCAACTACAGGGGGATCACACTCCTCAGCCTCCCTGGGAAAGTCTATGCCAGGGTGCTGGAAAGGAGAGTTCGTCCGTTAGTCGAACCTCGGATACAGGAGGAACAATGCGGTTTTCGTCCTGGTCGCGGAACACTGGACCAGCTCTTTATCCTCTCCAGGATACTTGAGGGTGCATGGGAGTTTGCCCAACCAGTCTACATGTGTTTTGTGGACTTGGAGAAGGCATTCGACCGTGTCCCTCGGGGTGTCCTGTGGGAGGTGTTGCGGGAATATGGGGTGTCTGGCCCATTGCTACGGGCCATTCGATCCCTATACAACCGTTGCAAGAGCTTGGTTCGCATTGCCGGCAATAAGTCGGACTCGTTCCCGGTGGGTGATGGGCTCCGCCAGGGCTGCCCTTTGTCACCGGTTCTGTTCATAATTTTTATGGACAGGATTTCTAGGCGCAGCCAAGTGGCGGAGGGCTTTCGCTTTGGTGGCCTCAGAATCTCATCTCTGATTTTTGCAGATGATGTGGTTCTGTTGGCTTCATCGGGTGAGGGCCTCCAGCTCGCACTGGAACGGTTCGCAGCCGAGTGTGAAGCAGCGGGAATGAGGATCAGCACCTCCAAATCTGAGGCCATGGTTCTCAGCCGGAAAAGGGTGGAGTGCCCACTCCGGGTCGGGGATGAGTTCCTGCCCCAAGTGGAGGAGTTCAAGTATCTCGGGGTCTTGTTCGCGAGTGATGGGAGAAGGGAGCCGGAGATCGACAGACGGATTGGGGCTGCAGCTGCAGTAATGCGGACGCTGCACCGGTCCATCGTGGTGAAGAGGGAGCTGAGTGTAAAAGCAAAGCTCTCAATTTACCGGTCGGTCTACGTCCCTACCCTCACCTATGGCCACGAGCTGTGGGTAGTGACCGAAAGAACGAAATCGCGGATACAAGCGGCAGAAATGAGCTTCCTCCGAAGGGTGGCTGGCCTCTCCCTTAGAGATAGGGTGAGAAGTTCGGCCATCCGGGAGGGGCTCAGAGTAGAGCAGCTGCTGCTCCACATCGAAAGGAGCCAGCTGAGGTGGTTCGGGCATCTGACAAGGATGCCCCCTGGGCGCCTCCTGGGTGAGGTGTTCCAGGCATGTCCCACCGGGAGGAGGCCCCGGGGCAGACCCAGGACACGCTGGAGAGATTATATCTCTCGGCTGGCCTGGGAACGCCTTGGTATTCCCCCGGATAAGCTGGAGGAGGTGGCTGGGGAGAGGGAGGTCTGGGCCTCTTTGCTTAGGCTGCTGCCCCCGCGACCCGGCCCCGGACAAAGCGGATGAGGATGGATGGATGGATGGATGGATTGGATTTATATAGCGCTTTTCAAGGCACCCAAAGCGCTTTACAATGCCACTATTCATTCACTCTCACATCCACACACTGGTGGAGGCAGCTACAGTTGTAGCCACAGCTGCCCTGGGGCAGACTGACAGAAGCCAGGCTGCCATATCGCGCCATCGGCCCCTCTGGCCAACACCAGTAGGAGGTAGGGTAAAGTGTCTTGCTCAAGGACACAACGTTCGGGGACCGAACCGGCGAGCTTCCGGTTACAGATACGCTTCCGGACCCCCTGCGGAAACCCCCTGAGCCACGGGGGCGACCGTGGCTCAGGGGGTTTCCGCATGTTAAGAACACACAAACTGTAGACAAGACAACAAACCTGCTACACAGTCAGATCATCTGTCACTGGTAGATTTGCATTAAAAAGAAAAATCAGCTTGTAAAATGTAAACCATCACTTTTGTTTTCATCAGGTCTGATCCGGGGCTGCTGACTTTGTCGATCCTCTGCTTACTAATCCTACACTGAGTCCTCCAGCGAAGCCGAAACTTAACCTTCATCAGACATGATTAAACGATTCAGCGTCAGGCTGGCGGTAAACAAAACACTAACAACTGTTTCAAATCCTTCAAGGAGAAAAACATTCACTGCTTCAAAGCTGCTTTTTGTTTTTTGTCGTATCTGACGAGGACGCACCGACTCCTGGGACGCTGATATATCTGCAGTTATGTTGCTGTCAGCACCGTTTGATTGGTTTCAGTAATGTGGGATCAGCTTTGCTCTGTATCTGTGCTTTACTGTATTTCATAGATTTACATGTTACTGATGAACTATGGCAGTTTGGGTGATCGGCTGACGCTCTGATGGCGTTTTTGACTGAATGAAGCAATTGTTAAAGATAAATAAATTAATCAGGTGATTGCTCCATAATAAAAATAACTGTTGGTTGCAGAAGCACCGTTTAGTTCAGTGTTGCAGTATCGGCAGGAGTGACTATAATCAGCTGTCTGCTCAGTCAGTTTCCTGTCTCACATTCCTCCACCTTCAGTTAGCAACATTAGCCATTATTATTGTCTGCAGTCACAGTGCAGTTAGCAAAGTGGACATGAAGCTGTTCTCCACCTGCTTAGACCCATCAGACTGCAGGACTACAGCCTCAAACACTGCCACAGTGAGCCGGCCGGGACGCCTGCTGGTAGCAAAGCACTGGAGGTAGCTAGTTTTCAAATGAATATAGACAGATTGACCATTAGTTTGTTGTCTGTGGATGACATCATTCTCTCTGACAGATGATATAACAGAAATAAAATGACCCGTCAGAGCAAAGCTCATGTGTGGACAACCCTGGAAAAAGGTAACGAGATGGAACGATGTGGGAAGAAGCTTCATTCGGGAACAGCAGCTTGTTTTAGATGTTAGTAGTTTCAGTGGATTAGCTCAGGGCAGAGAAAGTTATTCTACAGTTTCTGGTCAGCGCTGTTTAAACGGTGTTTTCATGTCTCCTGGCTCTGTGGGCGGAGCCTTAGCTAACAAAAGCAGACGGCACCAATCTGATGCCAGGTGCGACTGACTGTGATTTCACCGGCTGTTTACTGCTTGTTGACAGAAGCTTGTGTTTCTTTGGTTATTGTGAGGTAGATCGTGGTGTACAGAGAAGCTTCAGCTCCTCTGTGAGCACCAGGATGAGTCGTCACCGTTAAAGAAGTCCGATTTCAGAATCCGATTCAGAAACAAGCGAGGATGGACCGTGAGATTCGTCCTCTCTCTGAGAAGACTGTAGGACTCAGGCTTCAAGGAGAAGCCCACAGTGGAGGTGGCTGCTTGGTGGATGAACGGCGTGGGAGCCGCAGGTGGTGGCGCTGCAGCGGAGGCAGGTTGCTGGACGGGCCCCTCGGACCCCCCAGCGGAGGCAGACTAAGGCTGGACGAGCCCCCTCAGACCCTCCAGCAGGAACAGGCGGTGGAGTAAATGACTGAGGTGAGAACTGAGCAGGTGACTGAGCTGATAGGTGAGCTAAAGTCTGAGCTATGGAGAGAAGTTTAATATGTACCGACTGTTGTAAAGATGGTAGTAATGGTGGGTAAGGTGGTGGATTAGCAGTAAGCTGAGCTAGTTACCCTGAGACACCAGAACCTGAAGAAAACTGCTGGACGGGCTCACCTGAGCCTCCAGCGAGGTCAGAAAAAGGTGCAGGTACCTGCCGAACACCAGCCACTCCCACCCAAGGACAAGGTACGGGTGCCGGAGCGAACTGGTTCCCGGTCACCCTGGGAGCCGGGACAGGCACCGTCAATGGCTGGGCAGCTGCTGTCCCCACCCGAGGAGCTGGTATGGGTGCAGCGACAGGCAGAGGCTCAGCAAACACAGACTCCTCTAAAATGTTTTTCAGCTTCCTACCACCACCACGTCTAACAGTCTTAACAGTTTTCACAGTCTCAGAATTTCTAGTGTTCACATGATTGCCTTTTTCCCGCTCAGAGGGAGCAGAATGAAAACAGTCATTATAACTCACCACGGGGAGTGGCTCAGCAGAGACGGAGTGGCGACTGCATGAACGTCGCTTTCTCCAGGAAGTGGGAGGTGGCGAACTGGGCTGCGAATCCTCCAAAAGACCGGGGTGCGATGAGGAAGCAGAGAGTTTGTGAAGCTCAGAACGTGGCAGACCCAAAAACAGAGCGAAGGACTGCAGCGGAGTGAGTCTAACGTCCGGCGTCACGTAATCTTTCTTCCTCCGCCGCTTAACCCTCTTGTCGGACTGGTAATCCAGGGGTGAAGGCGGAGGTGTAGCGACTGGAGAGAATGAGCACGTGCTCAACCTGATCGCCCAAGGCATAGGCGCCGGCTCGGCCGTAGCCATGGCAGTTTGGAGGCTGCGGGGCCCTCCCAAAGCCAAACGTGACCCATAGAAGGGTGACTGGAGCTCCCGGGCATGCTTAGCCTCCTGCCTCACGATCTCCTTGAGGAAGGCAGAAACTGCGGGTCGCCGATACCCCACGGAGTCTGCTGGGTCCATGTTCTGGTCGCGATCTTCTGTTATGTGACGGCTGTGTGCGGACAGGAAAAGGACCCAGAGTGCAGACTCCGGAGACAGACGTGAACTCAAAAAACAGCTTTAATGCTGAACTCAAAGTAACAAACTTCCAAAGTACAAACATTAACGCAGGCAGGCAAAAACAAAACACACAGCATAAGTGAGGGTCGATAAGAGTAGATCACGACAATGACAAACTGAAACACAGGGCTTAAATACATAGAGGGAGCAATCAGGGAATGGACAACAGGAGGGAGACACAGCTGGGGCAAATCAGAACTAACGAGACAAGGAAGCGTAAACTGAACACACTGAGATAAGACAGAGACCTTCAAAGTAAAACAGGAAACACATAACACAGACTGAACAAAGACACAGACTCACATGCAGGCACTACAACAGAGGGAACAGAGACGTGGGACCAGGGCAGACACAGACTGGACACGGGGATATAGCGGACAGGGGAGACAGCAACTAAGGATTACACAGAGACAAACCATAAGACATGACTCTAACAAAAACCCAAAGACTAGAAATTATAAATAATATAATAAAGTCAAAAACCCTGGGTCAACGACCCAGGCATCCTAACAACCTGTAATGCATCACTGTCCCGAAGCTCCACATCAAAATTTGCATTAAATTAAAATACCAGTACCAAACAGCTAAAGGCCCAGTGGCAGCATACAGGTCGGACTCATCAGAACAACAAGCAGAGGTTTGAGAAAGCACAGTGATCATGTAAATAGACAAAAGGAAGTGAAATTATGTGAAGCTGTGTATTTCCTGCAAACAGCAGAATAAAAAAAGTCCGTCTGCACCTGGACACAGAAGCACAGCTGTGAGATCGTCATTGCACAGCTGGAGGGAAATTTAAACACTGGCTTCAAGCTCAGTGACGACAGCACAGCCCGACTATTGGCCAGGACATCTGATGATGTCATCCCACCAATGATTCATCTTTACATCATATGACAACTTCCACACCGTGGTCTGCGATTTGACCAATAAGAGCAGAGATACTTTAACCATGGAAACAAGCTAATGGACAGAAAACTTGTTTCAGCTGACGCGATTTGATGACATCACACACTAGTGAAAGACAACAAGCTGTGATTGGCTGGTGGCCAACGTTTGCTGGACCAGACTGAAAGGGCTTATAAAGGCAGAGGTGGACTCACCCCGAGAGCTGCTGGCAGGGCTTTGAGTACGATCAGGAGGCACCTGAAGGAGAGAGGACACAGGTGAAGCATGAACACAAAGGAATGATAAAAAACGTTGATCCACAGTGATGGATCAACGTTTTCACAAAGCCCCAACCAGCTTAAACAGGCAGCAGCTATTAAACTATGAAATGCACCCACACTCAGGGTTCCCACCAACACTACGAAACTGTACGGCAGGGGTGGGGAACTCCAGGCCTCGCGGGCCGGTGTTCTGCAGGTTTTAGATCTCACCCTGGGTCAACACACCTGAATCACATGATTAGTTCATTACCAGGCTTCTGGAGAACTTCAGGACATGTTGAGGAGGTCCTTTATCCATTTGAATCAGCTGTGTTGGATCAAGGACACATCTAAGACCTGCAGACACCGGCCCTTGAGGCCTGGACTTGGACACCCCTGATGTACGGTGAGACTTGGTTTATAAGCTAAGATGTAAAATGCATACTGGCACCACAGTTCGTATGAAGAAAACAGTCTATGGTTTGTAATCTATGGTTAAAAGAGGGTGATGAGGTGGAGCAAGACGTAGTGTGCTTAAACTTAATCCAGGCATCCGTACCTCGCATCTGAGCACGTGCATCACCAAAACACTCAGGCGGAGTTACAGACGTGTGTAACATGTCAGCAACTCCAATTAGCTGTGGTGAAGCCTAGCAGACAGCTAGCAGATCCAAACACCTGTGTCACCATCCACCTGTCAGCCAAAGAGGCCACGCCCCTAAACTTTAAACCTTCTTACATATTAACCAGGTGAATCCTAAAAACATTCTTCTATTGTACAGGTGTTACGAAGGAGGACATTATCCACAGAGACAAACAGTTTGTATATCAGGCTGCAATCATGTTTATTTCTGCTGTACAGTTTTAACATGGGAGTCTATAGGGACTGACTCACTGCTGCCTCTGCTGGATGTCAGACGAACTGCAGCTATTGGGACTGTAGAGTCGGTGTCTTTTGTCACTGTAACATTGTTACACGTGTTGCATGGGTTGTGCTGCTGTTTGCACGTGAACTCATCTTCATCGTAAAAGAATTTAGTGTCATGTTACCAAAGACCAGACTGTCGGCAAAAGATTCAGTCATGGAAACTTAAACTTAACAGACGTGTTCACGTGTGCGGTTTTATTTACCAGAGCAGATTGAGACCACAGGCATCAGAGCAGGAAGTCAGCAGCATATTGCCTTCAGCTCAGAGGAAGTCCCTCCTGCTACACTCTGACTCCACCTCCAGCCAGTTCTCGGCCTGTGAGGATACCCCGACGCTGTTGGTCGTCCTGCAGGAACAAAGACAAACTGAGGTTGAAGATGATGAAGGTGAAACCACACACACCTGACCAGGATCAAGCCGTCAGAATAAAAGTCGTAATAATAATAATAATGATGTAATATTAACCCTAACCCTCACTCCTTTCATGTGAAGCTCACATGAAGCTGGTTATTAACTTAGTGAGCTGAGAACCTGCTTCGTTAGTTTGAGTGAATCCAGACACCAGGAAGATATCCCAGGTGTGTTAAACTCACTTCCTGGTACAGGCCTCTTAGCTGTGTCTGTTTGTGAGTAACTTCCTGCTTGGACAGCCAATCAGGACTTCGAAACTTTGTGTTTGAACTGCACATGGACAGCAGCCCACGCTCCCCACAGTCATGTTCTTTAGAGGATGCTGATGCAAATAGCAGCAGCAGGTGTGTCTGGACGTCAGCCAATCAGAGAGCTGTGTCTCTATAACCTGTCAGCCTCTTATTGGCTGTTATGACTATGATGTTGTATTTGTTGCAGGTGTTAAGATAAAGTTAGAACTGAGAAGCTTCTCAGTTCTTCTTCAGGAGCTTCTGTGATGCATATTTAATGGGATGAAAGTTGCTCTAACAGCATCGTGAGCTCCATTAGCTCTTGCCTCTGAAACTGAGGGTTTCAGTAACCTCCGCCTGCAACAGCCCGACCGAACCAAGCTGCTGCAGCGCCCGCTCACAGAGCCAGACAGCAGGAACGATCCGTGTCAGTCACCGAGTTCCTGCAGGAGGCTCTTAGCTAACAGCAGCCTCGGAGCTTCGAGCTCCACGGCGTGATGCTAGCAACACGAACAGCTGTTTGTGCTGCTAGCATCAGCTGTTTGTGCTGCTAGCATCAGCTGTTTGTGCTGCTAGCATGACGAACAGCTGTTCAGTTTAAACTCTGTTCAGAAGTTTCATTCAAACGTTTCAAAAGACAAAAACTGCAAAACGAAGCAGGAGAAAAACAAAAAGTATCATCAGAAACTGAGAACGACCACAGACAGAAGGTTCACGGGACAGGGTGAACGACCAGAAAGGGAAAGGAAGCAAAGGGAGGAAGTAAACCTTCAAAGTAAAACAGGAAGTAACTAAAAGTTTGAAATGTCTTTGTGTGTGCTGCAGTTCAAAAATGAAAACTCAGACACGGAAAAAGACAAATTTACAGCTGCTTTCATTTTGCGATCATTTCTCAGCTCTTTGTATGAAACATGTGAAATAAGTAAAATCCAGCAAACTCAGAAATGATGATCATCACATGACTGCGGCGAGCCTCCCCAGCGGTGCTAACCTCAGTGATTAGCTTTGAGCACACGGGTATTTTTCAAATCACAGCCTCTTCTCTGCGTTCGAGCCTTTGTCCAGACGTAAACGATGTTTTGGATCATCGAAAACTGAGATTTTTAAAAACTCTGTTTCTGTGTTTACGTGTGGACGAGGAAAACAGAGATTTAGTCACAAAGCATCAAAGGTGTGCGACGTGTTACTGTTTCACATCATTGAATTTCTACATTGATACAGACAAAACACTGCTGCTGTTAACCTCAGTTACTGTCCCTCTGTTTACAACGACTGCTTTTATGCGCCATCTTTGTTTACGCTTTCCCTCCCAGGCTTCTAGACTTCTGATTGGCCAACATTTCTACACAGTTAGGATTATATCACCACCTGTTGCTTTGGCATGTTCTTGACAGCGTTTCACTTTGTTTTTCAAGTTTGGGATTTAAAAAACAAAACAAAAACAGAAAATCTGTTTACAAAAATGTCCTGTACATGTGGACGTAGTGTTCCGCTGCCATCTTTTATATACAGTCTATACACAAGTCCTGTTTTTGCACATACTGTAAAACAGAAATGTGTTTTAATATTTGATGGATTGTCTTTATGGTATTTTCAGTCTGATAAATTGATCTTGTGAAAGGAACAGCATGTTTAGGGAAAGTCGTCCAGTTCTGATTCTCCAGACCGGGTCCCTCAGGCTGAGCCCAGAACCACCACCCAGGGAAGGTGGACCTGCCACAGCCGGGGCGAAATCTCGATCAGCCCCATCGATCCCTTCACAGCTACACGTTTTAAAGCACACGAATCGGCATCTGCGCCAAATCCGCTAATTAACAATTAACGCAGAAGCACGTGGACTTTAATGCTCATAGTGCACTGCGGTTTGCTGCGTGCAGACGTAAGGAAGTATCCTCACCGAACTTCAAGTATAAATCACCACAGACTAAAAGTACTCGAGTACTTCTCCTCATTAACGTTATTTACCTGGATGACGTGCTCAGACATTCAGACTCTAATAGGCGGCTAATTAACAGCTGACTAACCATAATCAGCTGATGGTGATCGATCGGCAGCCCAATACCCAACCAAACGGTCACGTGAGTTTTCCTACCTGAAGCTGTCACTGTCCGGAGCTTCACGCGCTTTTCATGTCGCTGCAAACCTGAGCACAACTTGGCAAGAGCGCACACACAGCAGACAGGTCAAGCTGCAGCGCACAGCAACAACAGCACTTCCGGCATCCTGCGCCTGCGTGCGGTGCTGCTCCGTCCAGGTGTGTAGACAGCTGCACGCTAACAGCCTGCTGACACACCTGAGCTTTCTGCTTCACTTTGATGAAATCAAATCTGTCTTAATCCTGAAATTCGCGCCAGTTAAGCTCATTTATTATTGACGTGAGCTTTCTCGTGCACAGCTCGTGCAGGAGTGCCTGCAGCTCCTCAGCTTCACCGTCAGGTGCTGCACTCGCAGCTCCTCCCCCCTCCTCACACCTGAGGCTTTCGTGGGTTTGTGAAGCACTTGTTTCAGGTCTCCAGTCTTCCAGGCGCGTTGTCCTCAAAGCTGAGAGGATGCTGCCTCTGCATCAGCTACACCTGCTCCTCCACCATCACAGGTCTCCTTCCTTTCAGCATCACCTGTTTATTCACTGTCATCAGCTAATCCTGTGTGAACGTGCTCTTTAACCGCCACCTCCTTTCTTGTTTTTGACCTTTCATCTGAGAGAAACCCTGAAATACAGTGTTTATGCTTTTCTTTTCTCACATATTAATAAAACGCGTGATTTTTGTCTGAGAGCAGAAACTTTAAAATTACAAATGTTTTCCCACCAGGAACAAACTCAACCACCACGAAGATTAATAAAAGGATGGAGCTGTGACCAGATTTCCTTCAGGG
>NC_137935.1:1192309-1239809 GCF_963969265.1 Rhamphochromis sp. 'chilingali' | reverse complement strand
GTTGCCTCCTTTGACAGTATCACAGTATCAGCTTAAAGCACTTGTTGCTGCTGAGTTTGCATCTTTTGCTGTGAAGTACAGCCAGACTTTGACCGCTTCGCCTTGGACATTTTTAATCTGTAGCTCTGCTCTAAAAGAACGTACGTACCTGGCCCCGCCTACTATCCTCGGAAACGTAAAATGATTGACTAGAATCCAAAGTGTGTCACAGCTCAGGAAATAAAAGCACCGAAATGTGCGCTGCTTTTCGGTCTGGTTACTACCGTTTATGTCAGAACACCGGATACCGGTACCCATCCCTACACTCATGGTCTCGTGGCAGATTAACTCGAACTCAAGTCCAAACTGTTTAACCTTGAGTGACGACCAACAGACTGAAGGAGGCCGTCATTAGGCTGAAAACCTAAAAGAATCCAGTCAGAGAAACTCTGGGAAGAATGAGCGCTCTGAGCAGCGACACCAGAAGATCTGGAAGATGACAGAAGGGATGCAAAACAAAGTGCACAAGTATCCGCAGAGTTTTGCGAGGTACAGAAAAGACGGCCACGTCAGTCAGCTGATCCTGGAGCAGCCTTTCAGCCACAAACACGCTGCAGCTGCTGCAGGACCTGCAGAGCAGCTCAGGAAGCAGCGGTGATGACTGCGGGTTTAGATATAAACTTTATATACTGCATATAGATATAAAGTTTGATCTAAAGTGGCCATACACACTTACAATAAATCCACACCTGAGCACACACCTGTCATATTCAATCATTTTATGAAACTGATGCTGACCAGTCTGACGGGTCTTAGATCTACATCCCTGCTGGTTCTTGCAGCTCTGAAGTGGCTTCATTTTTCATCTTTGGTGAAGTTTTGTCTGTTGTTTCCGACCAATGAGTGCAGCTCGCTCTGTGGTTTTTGTATTCCAGCTGCGTGCCACGCCCCTTTTCAGTGTCCATGTTAGAACGACCTGCAGATAGGACACACTTGTGCATCCTCCTGCGGCCTCCTCTCTCCTCCGGATGCATTTTGGAAACCGGGACGTTCCCCATCATGGAGCGCCGATGTCAGATTCACAGAGGAGGCGTCGGCCAATCGCTGATGAATATCTTGCAGTAGCCCCTCCCTCTGATAACAGTATTGTGCGGTGGTTTTTATTATGGAGGAAAATAGAGCGGAGCTGATGGATGTGCCAGGTGATGAAGGGCTGCTGATGTGGTCTCTGATCCTCTGATGTGATCAGTTTACCAGTTCCAGCTCGGATCGGGTTGTTTTTCATGATTTTGTGATTTCGCCTGAAACAAACTTTTCAGTTTTTGCTGCTTTAAATGGCGTCAAGTCTCCGAGCTGCGGCTCACAAGAGCGTGCAGGTCGGAGCCGGGCTGCAGGGAACTCTGCGGTCCTTTGTGTCTCACGCACCTGAGACCACCCAGGTGTGAGCTCTGCGATCACGGGCGTGTTCACGAGGAGAAAGAAAGAAAGGCCGGTTCCTCTCTGCTGAGCGTGAAATGTCCCTTTGTTATTCCCGGCACCTGAGTGCCCGGAGGCCACAACCAGGATCGACTCTGCTGCTCTCTGCTGCCCCTCTGTGGACAGCAGGTGAGCTGACTTACCTGAACTCTCTGATTCTGTCAACAGGGTGAAAAAGGTTTCCCCGGGGAAACTGGTCTTCCTGGAAACGTTGGCTATCCTGGAAAAGAGGGCGATCAGGGCAAACTAGGAGAAAAGGTAACAGACATCTCCTCTTTCTTCTTCTTATTGTCATATCGAGTCCCTGCACAGTCCTCTTTACACTTGTTTTTATTATATTACATTTTATCACAAAGTTTCTTTTTAAATGGAAATCCCGTCATTAAACATCCAAGTTTGTAGGTTTAAAATCACATTTCAGTACGTGGTCAGTTTCACACTCGTGAAAATAAACGCTGTGTTTTAGTGTAAAACTGAGGAGGAGGTGAGAGTGAGTCTGACTCAATCACTACTTTCTGTTTGGAGCAGTCACATGACAGCTCAGTCACATGACGTGTCAGGTCCTGATGCTGCTCTGATTCCTGATCATTGACCATGTCACAGCTTTCTCACTGTGAACCCAGAGTTGAATGGAGATCATTTAATGTTTTCTTCTTCTTTTGCTTAGGGTGAACTGGGACCTGCAGGAAGTCCGGGTCTGAAGGGTTCCCGGGTATGACGGCCTTTACTGTTTATCCCACTGAACCTTTCCTGTTTTGGCTGCTTCCACGTCAGAGTCATAGATGGGACCGTATCTGGATGAAAGCTCAGTTATCAGATAAAACAAGCTGGCACAGATGCTAATGCTAATCAGAGCTCACTACCATCCAGATAAATGCTCAAGCTTCACCTAAGCTCTCGCTCAGCCTTCGTAGACGGTCTGTTGCTACAGTAACCTCACAGCGGCCGAGTTATTGGTCATTAAAAATGCTCCGATAGGTTCCAACAGCACAAACACGGCCCAGAGGTTCAGGTGAAGCCAGCTGGCAGCTAGTAGTGGGGGAGGTCATTTTGATTTTTTTAAGCCTAAACTTTCCCTGATTTTAGCATCATTTCAGACACATTTACCAAAAAATGTCCTGCTGACGTTGTTCTGAACTTCTCAAACCATCAGGGTTTGCAGGGAGAACCAGGTTTCCCAGGACCTCCGGGACTGCCGGTACGGACGCTCACCACACACAGAACACATTAAACATACAGCACAGTAGACTGTAGGCTCCATACCTATTAGATCCTAGTACATATGGAAGTAACATGAAGAATATGTAATGATGATAATAAAGTTTAACTTAACATTTAATACATTTCTGGATGCATTTATTTCTCAGGGACTGCACGGACACGAAGGACCGCTCGGTCAACCAGGAATCCCAGGATGCAACGGGACGAAGGTAGAAATGATGGCTTGGCAGAAGGCAGATCGAATAATCTTTTTTTCTCTCATCTCCGGAGTTTTATATTCCTCTCTTCCTGTGCTCACCGATGTATAACCGCCTGAGCCTCACACTCTCATCCCTGCAGCTAGTTATAGACCAGCTGTGGAAAACTGTAAAAAAACAGTGATTTGCAAATGTTACAGATGCACATTTTATTCACAACAGAGCAAAACTAAGAGAATTTAGCGTTTTCATTTTGAATTTGTCTGAAAAAGGCAATAAAAGTCCGTCACAGCCGCTGATACTAAAATGAAACAGCTGGAGGGACAACAGGCAAAGAAGAACGTTTTGCAGATGCAGAGGTGCATCAACCTGCAAAAAACTAGATCTGCAAACTATTTCACAATGTTTGAATGTCAATGAAAACAATGATGCGGATGTTAAATATCTCGTCAACAAAACGTTAAAAGATTCTAAGGCTGAGAATCAGTGTTGGATGTGCGTGATCGTCAGGCCTTCACGCAGCACGGCATTAACTGCAGACACGATTGTGCGCTGGAAATTAGTGCACGCGCTCAGAAACGCTTCCAGAAATCAGCCACCATCCACACATGCAGGTTAAAGCTGCAGAAAAGAAGCCGCGGTGACCATGATTAATCCTGTGGTGGCTTATTATAAACACAGAAGCTGGCTTACCCAGTATGTTCAAGGCTGTTATTCTGAAACCTTTACAGGAACTTGCCAACAATTAAATTGAACTTTTTCATCTTTTTGACAAGCTGTTTAAAAAGCTAGTTACGGCAATAACACTGGGCAGGGAGATATACTTGTGTAGAGTCACGATCATTTTTGAACAACACATATCAAGGACTTTCAGGTTTTCCAAAGCTTTCCAGGCTGTGATCAGCATCAAAAGCAGTCTCGGAGAGTGTTTCCTATCAAAATGAATCATCCGATCGTACCCACACACACAAATGTGACTCATGTCTTTCAGGGGGATGCTGGTTTTCCAGGGCATCCTGGACTTCCTGGACCTGCAGGCAGGCGGGTGAGTCACTGTCTATACACAGTTAAAAATAGGCTAAGCTAACTGTGTGTGTGAAGCTAAAGCTGTGAGTGTTCACGTGTTTCAGGGGCGTGATGGTCCTCGGGGCATGAAGGTAAGCATTGACACCTGAATGCTGTAATGAAGAAGATGGATTTGAAGATGGCTGATTTGATCTGTGATGGTTTCTTTTGACAAAGGTTCCTCTGACTCTGTTTCAGGGAGAGACGAGAGTGTTCCCCGAGACTCAGGATATAAAAGGAGCACGAGGACCACCGGGACCAAAAGGCGCCACAGTCAGATATTTGATTTTTATGAAATAAAGAATAAAATCAAGTGAAGTTCATCGTTTTCCAAATGAATGTCTCCACCAAACCCTTTATAGCAGGGGTCGGCAACCTTTCTGATGACGAGTGCATCTAAAATTTGCTCAGCAGTCCGTGTGCCATATGATGCATTAGCAACAAATTTAATAATGCTCTATATTAACAGTTACACACTATATAGAACAACTATATAGAATCATGTTTGTTCGCAGATGTTGGCAGCTGTCAGCGAATAGTTATCAGCTATTTTGAAACAACAAAAGACTTTTTATCCATAACAGCAAATGAACTGTACAACAGAAAATACAAATGCTATTTCTGGTCTCCTCACAACAATGATAAGAAAAATAAAATGAGCCAATATGGCATGTTTGTTAATACAGAGACACACATGTTAATGTGATCTGTGGTCTCCGAGTGTCCAGCATTCAGAGGCTGCCTGAAGAAGAAGAGGCAGCTGCAGCGTAACGACAGAATAACTCCAGCTCTGTGTCTGTTCCATTGTAGCTGAAGTTCGGGACAAACTGTTCCTTCTCAGCTCAACACAAAACGAGTAATAATTTCTCTGAATACGAGACGATTCCGTCTTTTTACGGGACGGTTGGCAACTCTACTAACTGACCTTATGAATAAAATAAAGTTCACTATCAGTGACATCATAGCACCACCCAGCTGTATAAAAACTTGTCATGCTAGCTCACGCAGTACGAGTTATTGTAACTGACTGTAAAAAGTCAGCACAACAAAATAAACTCCACCTAAACTTGGTTTATATCTGACCCAGACAGACTGCAGGTCATAACTTCTTACCTGAAGTTCAGTTCACCTGACACTCGGACTGGTGGCTGCTTCGGGTCTCTCCTCCTCCTGCCTCCCCTTCCCTCATCCACCTGTTGCCTCAGTGGAAGCTCCGCCACAGCCACCAGCAAACAACTGAGTTATTGTTACACATCGACCAGCATCTGGCCAATCCACCACCTCTCACTGTTTATACCGTTACAAAAATAAAATAAAATAAAAAAAGTCATCGGCCCATAAAAACGAAAAATCACCGTCGACCCACCGAGCAAATACCCGGTATGCCTGATGGCCAATCCAGCTGTGGTCATGCCATCAGTTAACCCTTCGGCAATCCTGGGCACGCGTGCCAGGGCTGCCGATCCCTGCCTTGCTTGATCATTTTGAACAGTCTGATCAGTTGGTTCGCAGACTGAATCCAGCCGGCTGGACCAAATTCTGTTCAATCTTAAGATGCTTTCTATCATGAGCATTATCATCAGATTAGCTGGTATAAAGTTTGCTCTGACTGGCTGTGGAACTGTTTGTGTGTTCCAGGGGCTCAGTGGGGATCCAGGTGAACCCGGCGTGACAGGATCACCAGGATTCGATGGATTTCCTGTATGCTTTGAACATCCACCTTATTCAAACATTAATTGCGCTCAGTAGTTCAGGGAGCTGACATCTCATGTTTTTTTTTTTCCAGGGAATTCCAGGTCTTCCAGGGTTGAGAGGAGAAAAGGTTAGTGGGGTAACAGTAAACTGAACTAGGAGCAGTTTCTGATTCAGAAAAACGATTCTTACACACTTGGCTTGACGTCAGGATTCGCTTTTGGTTTCGTTTTTGTTTTTTGGGAGAAGCTGCTGTGGTGGTTCATGTGACAGCACCAGTCATACGTTAACACAGAAACCATGAAGTAACTTCTGTCTCTGTTTTTGGTTCAGGGTCAGGAAGGTCCCAGTCCAGTGATCCCAGGTCCACAAGGACAGAAGGTGGGGATGGGAGTATGGTCTGCATTTACAAACTACGACGTGCTCTGGTTTTATACTGTGTCTAACCTGTGAAACGCCATCATCTTCATCACCATCCCTTTCACCTTCACCACCATCAGCTGTGTTTGGTTTTAGGGTGACCGGGGACCTCCAGGAGTTCCTGGGCCAAAAGGAATCAAACTGTATGCCGAGGGACCCAAAGAGCTGAAGGTCTGTCTGTCTCTGAGGGGGTCTGTCAGTCTCTCTGTGGGTCTGTCAGTCGCTCTGTGGGTCTGTCTGTCGCTCTGTGGGTCTGTCTGTCGCTCTGTGGGTCTGTCAGTCGCTCTGTGGGTCTGTCTGTCTCTGAGGGGGTCTGTCTGTCTCTCTGTGGGTCTGTCAGTCGCTCTGTGGGTCTGTCTGTCACTCTGTGGGTCTGTCTGTCGCTCTGTGGGTCTGTCTGTCTCTGAGGGGGTCTGTCTGTCTCTCTGTGGGTCTGTCTGTCTCTCTGTGGGTCTGTCAGTCGCTCTGTGGGTCTGTCTGTCTCTCTGTGGGTCTGTCAATCGCTCTGTGGGTCTGTCTGTCTCTCTGTGGGTCTGTCAGTCTCTCTGTGGGTCTGTCAGTCTCTCTGTGGGTCTGTCTGTCTCTGTGGGTCTGTCTGTCTCTCTGTGGGTCTGTCAGTCGCTCTGTGGGTCTGTCAGTCTCTCTGTGGGTCTGTCTGTCTCTCTATGGGTCTGTCTGTCTCTGTGGGTCTCTCTGTGGGTCTGTCAGTCGCTCTGTGGGTCTGTCTGTCGCTCTGTGGGTCTGTCTGTCGCTCTGTGGGTCTGTCAGTCGCTCTGTGGGTCTGTCTGTCTCTGAGGGGGTCTGTCTGTCTCTCTGTGGGTCTGTCAGTCGCTCTGTGGGTCTGTCAGTCTCTCTGTGGGTCTGTCTGTCTCTCTATGGGTCTGTCTGTCTCTGTGTGGATCTGTCAGTCGCTCTGTGGGTCTGTCAGTCTCTCTGTGGGTCTGTCTGTCTCTCTATGGGTCTGTCTGTCTCTGTGGGTCTCTCTGTGGGTCTGTCAGTCGCTCTGTGGGTCTGTCTGTCGCTCTGTGGGTCTGTCTGTCGCTCTGTGGGTCTGTCAGTCGCTCTGTGGGTCTGTCTGTCTCTGAGGGGGTCTGTCTGTCTCTCTGTGGGTCTGTCAGTCGCTCTGTATGTCTGTCAGTCTCTCTGTGGGTCTGTCTGTCTCTCTATGGGTCTGTCTGTCTCTGTGGGTCTCTCTGTGGGTCTGTCAGTCGCTCTGTGGGTCTGTCTGTCGCTCTGTGGGTCTGTCTGTCGCTCTGTGGGTCTGTCAGTCGCTCTGTGGGTCTGTCTGTCTCTGAGGGGGTCTGTCTGTCTCTCTGTGGGTCTGTCAGTCGCTCTGTGGGTCTGTCTGTCACTCTGTGGGTCTGTCTGTCGCTCTGTGGGTCTGTCTGTCGCTCTGTGGGTCTGTCTGTCTCTGAGGGGGTCTGTCTGTCTCTCTGTGGGTCTGTCTGTCTCTCTGTGGGTCTGTCAGTCGCTCTGTGGGTCTGTCTGTCTCTCTGTGGGTCTGTCTGTCTCTCTGTGGGTCTGTCAATCGGTCTGTGGGTCTGTCTGTCTCTCTGTGGGTCTGTCAGTCTCTCTGTGGGTCTGTCTGTCTCTCTGTGGGTCTGTCTGTCTCTGTGGGTCTGTCTGTCTCTCTGTGGGTCTGTCAGTCGCTCTGTGGGTCTGTCAGTCTCTCTGTGGGTCTGTCTGTCTCTCTATGGGTCTGTCTGTCTCTGTGGGTCTCTCTGTGGGTCTGTCAGTCGCTCTGTGGGTCTGTCTGTCGCTCTGTGGGTCTGTCTGTCTCTCTGTGGGTCTGTCTGTCGCTCTGTGGGTCTGTCTGTCTCTCTGTGGGTCTGTCTGTTGCTCTGTGGGTCTGTCAGTCGCTCTGTGGGTCTGTCTCTCTGTGGGTCTGTCAGTCGCTCTGTGGGTCTGTCTGTCTCTCTGTGGGTCTGTCAGTCGCTCTATGGGTCTGTCTGTCTCTCTGTGGGTCTGTCTGTTGCTCTGTGGGTCTGTCTGTTGCTCTGTGGGTCTGTCTGTCTCTCTGTGGGTCTGTCTGTCGCTCTGAGGGTCTGTCAGTCGCTCTGTGGGTCTGTCTGTCTCTCTGTGGGTCTGTCAGTCGCTCTGTGGGTCTGTCCCTCTGTGGGTCTGTCTGTCTCTCTGTGGGTCTGTCTGTCTCTCTGTGGGTCTGTCTGTCTCTCTGTGGGTCTGTCAGTCGCTCTGTGGGTCTGTCAGTCGCTCTGTGGGTCTGTCAGTCTCTCTGTGGGTCTGTCTGTCTCTCTATGGGTCTGTCTGTCTCTGTGGGTCTCTCTGTGGGTCTGTCAGTCGCTCTGTGGGTCTGTCTGTCGCTCTGTGGGTCTGTCTGTCTCTCTGTGGGTCTGTCTGTCGCTCTGTGGGTCTGTCTGTCGCTCTGTGGGTCTGTCTGTCTCTCTGTGGGTCTGTCTGTTGCTCTGTGGGTCTGTCAGTCGCTCTGTGGGTCTGTCTCTCTGTGGGTCTGTCAGTCGCTCTGTGGGTCTGTCTGTCTCTCTGTGGGTCTGTCAGTCGCTCTATGGGTCTGTCTGTCTCTCTGTGGGTCTGTCTGTTGCTCTGTGGGTCTGTCTGTTGCTCTGTGGGTCTGTCTGTCTCTCTGTGGGTCTGTCTGTCGCTCTGAGGGTCTGTCAGTCGCTCTGTGGGTCTGTCTGTCTCTCTGTGGGTCTGTCAGTCGCTCTGTGGGTCTGTCCCTCTGTGGGTCTGTCTGTCTCTCTGTGGGTCTGTCAGTCGCTCTGTGGGTCTGTCTGTCTCTCTGTGGGTCTGTCAGTCGCTCTGTGGGTCTGTCCCTCTGTGGGTCTGTCTGTCTCTCTGTGGGTCTGTCAGTCGCTCTGTGGGTCTGTCTGTCTCTCTGTGGGTCTGTCAGTCGCTCTGTGGGTCTGTCTGTCGCTCTGTGGGTCTGTCTGTCTCTCTGTGGGTCTGTCTGTCGCTCTGAGGGTCTGTCAGTCGCTCTGTGGGTCTGTCTGTCTCTGAGGGGGTCTGTCAGTCGCTCTGTGGGTCTGTCGCTCTGTGGGTCTGTCTGTCTCTCTGTGGGTCTGTCTGTCGCTCTGAGGGTCTGTCAGTCGCTCTGTGGGTCTGTCTGTCTCTCTGTGGGTCTGTCAGTCGCTCTGTGGGTCTGTCCCTCTGTGGGTCTGTCTGTCTCTCTGTGGGTCTGTCAGTCGCTCTGTGGGTCTGTCTGTCTCTCTGTGGGTCTGTCAGTCGCTCTGTGGGTCTGTCTGTCGCTCTGTGGGTCTGTCTGTCTCTCTGTGGGTCTGTCTGTCGCTCTGAGGGTCTGTCAGTCGCTCTGTGGGTCTGTCTGTCTCTCTGTGGGTCTGTCTGTCGCTCTGTGGGTCTGTCAGTCGCTCTGTGGGTCTGTCTGTCTCTCTGTGGGTCTGTCTGTTGCTCTGTGGGTCTGTCAGTCGCTCTGTGGGTCTGTCTCTCTGTGGGTCTGTCAGTCGCTCTGTGGGTCTGTCTGTCGCTCTGTCTGTCTGTCACTTTGTCAGTTTCTCTTGGGCTTCTCTGATGTGCTTTTGTTTTACAGGGAGAACCAGGTGACAGTGGAGAAAAAGGTTGTCCTGGTCGTCGCGTAAGTGTCAAATTGTTGGCCTGGGCTAATCATAAACTTTTTTTAAGCCAAAAAAACTATAAATTATTATTCTGTGAATTTTTATTTTTAAGTGATGAGCGCTTTTGTTTTCTCCTCCAGGGTAACCCTGGGAGGTTGGGGATTAAAGGAGAGAAGGGGGAGAAAGGTGACACTGGCTCCCTGGTAGGAACAACAAAGACATGTAGTCCCGTCTTCAATTTTAAGTCACATTTCTTTATAGGAATATAAACCTGGAACATGTTTGTGTTTCAGGGTAAACCAGGGAAGGATGGACTCCGTGGAGAGCTTGAAGAACAGGTAACAACCCGCTGAGTCAGTTTGTTTTCAACATTTGGCCCACTTGAGACTATCAAAATAAAACAGGAAGGCCTCCTCCTTCATTATACCATCCACTGTGTGCAGTGTACCAGAAGCACTGGCAGCAAACAGCCCACAGCGTGATGCTACCGCCACCATGCTAATCCTGTCCCTTTATCTACCAGCTCTAGTTAATTTGCTGGACTTGTCATGATAAAAGACATCAGAACTTTCACTTATAAAAACATTTAAGTTTATATATCTGTGTTTAAATCTGTATGTCTACAGGGAGACCCGGGAGATCCTGGGTTTCTCGGACCTCCAGGTGTCGATGGAGACATGGTGAGTACTGGATGAGACACAGAATGCATTACTGCATTACTGCAGTGCTGCAGCCAGCGCGGTGTCATTTTACGGTACTGTTTATGTTTCCAGGGAGAGAAAGGTGACCGTGGTCCTCCGGGCACTCCGGGAGATGTGAGTCTCTTTTTTCTGTACATATCACAGGAACAGTTGCCAGATCGTCTAAAGTTAGTGCAGTCCTTCTCAAATAGTGGGGCAACCACCCCCTCCACCCCCACAGGTGGGATGCCGGTGTGATGATGCGTGTGCAGCGCTCGCCTTCACTGCCAAACTGATGCACGTTAAATGTAGTTTAGAGAGCTGCAGTACTAGTACATGCACTTTCTAATAAAGGTACAGTTTGTTTTAAGTTGATCAGTTTTTCTTTCCTTTTTCTTTTTTGTTGTCTTTAAAGTTAATAAGGAAACAATGTCATGCAGAGATGTACTTAAAATAACAATTCAATAGAGAAATGATACTATTTCAAGTCGCGGGGGTGGGGGGTTCCTCTTGCTAAGGGGGGCGGGGCCTGTGAAGCACTAAGTCTTGAGTCCATGAGGACTGGCTCCGTTTTGGAGTCAGCCCCAAATGGACATTAGAGGAACTGCAGGTTTTCAGACTTCATTTTTCAGCCCTGAAGGTTGATGCTTGGTTTTGAATCCATAATCTGTGTTTATGTTACTTTTAACTTTTTTATAAACCAGATGGTGTGGAAGAGGATTTATCTGAAAGGCCAGCCTGGTTTTCCCGGGCCCCGGGGGCCCCCAGGAGCTTCTGGAGTACAAGGTGAATTTAATTTCCCAAGTAATGTTTTACTTATGAAATATTATATTTATATTATACTGTATGTTATATACTTATATTCTGTGACTGTCAAAGCAACGACCTGAGTTGTGTTTGTAATCAGATTACATTGAGAGGTTCATGCCGCTATCATTTCAGACTTTTTCTCTCACCTGTTTCAGGATACATCGGTTTACCTGGAGAAAAGGGCGAGCCAGGTAAAGTCTGACTATTCTCTCTCTCTGTCCCTCATGTAATCCATCATGGTGTTAATCCAGAGACCACCTTTGTATCTAAGCTGCGTTAGTCTGGCTACAGCTTTGCTCTGCTGGGGTCTCGCTCCAAAACAGGCCTGTGCTGCCGAATATGACTGATGGTGAAAGTAACAGTGTCTTTTAGTTCAAGCTGGCTAAACTGCAGTGGATGGATTACACCCGACATCCACCAGATTTCCTGCAACTTTATTTGATTGCTGATATTTTTGGAATGTTTTGATCAAAATGAAAAAGGTTTCAACAGAGAAACCGTGAGACTTCACTTGGTGGGAAACATATATTATTATTATTATTATTATCTATTATATATATAAAATGAAAATTTATTCTGTTTTCGTCAGTCTTGTCTGATATTGTCTGTTTAGCTGCAGCTGAAAAAAAAATAGCTGCTGGTGCCCGTTTCCAAAATAAAAGCCTTTTTAAAGGCTGACACTTTACTCAGGCACAAAGAAATATAAATTATATAATAATTTATAATATTCAAGGTTATCAGAAGCTGTTCTTTGGTGACAGTCTGCCATCCTCCACTCCAGGTGTTCCTTTACCTGGTCCTCCGGGGATACAGGGACCACCTGGATCATTTGGACCAAAAGGAGACCGAGGAGAAGAGGGCCCCTCCACTGCTGGCCCCACAGGCCTGACTGGAAAGCCAGGACTTCAGGGTGCTATCGGAGAGCCCGGAGAACCAGGAATACCAGGTGATGTTTCATTTTAAACATGTGGTGTCCCTCAGGGAAGCATCCCGGACCCTCTGACGTTTGTCTTTGAAGCTTAAAGAGAATAAAGACGAGAAATTAAAAGAGTACATTACTGAACCGCAGCACTACCAGCTGCTGAAAGTCCGTCTGGTTTAATGTGTCTCTTGTAACTGCCAGACTACCTCGAGGGAGGCGCAGGACTGCCAGGACCTAAAGGTTTGAAGGGCTCGATGGGACCTCTTGGAGAAAAAGGCACGAGAGGACAGAAGGGTGAGAGAGCTGGAGTTGTGCATCATGTAGGGATGGGTATCGTTTAGGTTTTATCCGATACCGGTGCCAAACCGGTACTTTTGAAATGGTGCCGGTGCTCAAACCGGTGCTTAAAGAATGGAGAACACAAACTTTGTCCAAAAACCTCTCATGTTCAGCTAGTTTTTGTAAAAAGATAACAATGTTAGCCTTTTCTGCAGCTATGGGGCATATATGGTATCACTCTTGGCTGGAAGCAGTGCTTAAACAATGGAAAAAAACACAAACTTTGTCCAAAACCTCTCATGTTTAACTGTTTTCCACTTTTTCTTTGGTCATTTTAGCCTTTTTGGCCAGGGTGAAGGGAGCATCTGCCATCAAACAAGAGGACAGCCGCATGTAGCTATGATGATGTTTGCTAGTTCACCTTACATGCATTAATGTAATAACGTGGTTAGCCTACTCAACGTAAATTACACACGAACAACATGAAGCTACTCACGCAGAGAAGAACGGCTGCTGCTGCATCATCATCCTCATCATTTCTGCTACACTGGCAGGGTTAGGGGCCAGGACTCTCCTCTTCGGGTTCTTGGGGGATGTTGCTAAATCCGGGTCCGATAACAGGCAACCCACCCGCAGTAGATGTGCTCGGTGTGAGGTCTCGCAGCAAGCTATCAAATACGGCGCATTTCTGGGCTTTTTAAAAAAACGCTATGCGTCGCCAGGTGTTTCATCGGATTCTTGGTGTTACCTCCTTTGACAGTATCACAGTATCAGCTTAAAGCACTTGTTGCTGCTGAGTTTGCATCTTTTGCTGTGAAGTACAGCCAGACTTTGACCGCTTCGCCTTGGACATTTTTAGTCTGTAGCTCTGCTCTAAAAGAACGTACGTACCTGGACCCGCCTACTATCCTCGGAAACGTAAAATGATTGGCTAGAATCCAAAGTGAATCACAGCTCAGGAAAAAGTACAGCACCAAAATGTGCGCTGCTTTTCGGTCTGGTTACTATTGTTTATGTCAGAACCGGTGCCATGATACCGGTACCCATCCCTAGCGTCATGTGATATAAACGTCATGTTTGTTTGGCCCGATGTGGACACGTGTTTCACATCAGGGTTTAATGCGAAGAATTTCTACATGGAGGTGGGAATGAGATGTTTGATTTTTGAAGACCCAAAATAAAACTTGAGAAATCTCTTTCAGTACAGCTGAGCCAAACCAAAGACATCAAAGTCGTCCTGTTTATGTTGAGACAAAGCCAACCACAAAATAAACTCGGGTTTTTCATCCAGACTCATCACAGCTTCATTACTACTGATACAATAAACCTGTTTAAATAAAATCCAGAAATATTTTCCATAGTACAGTTTTTTCTTTGTTTATTTTCTAAGAAGTTTGACTTCCTGGTGCGTTTGTCATGATTCATTTAAAAACCGACTGCTTGGTGTTTACTAGGTGAGAAGGGGCAGATGTGTTTTACCTGTCCTGTTAATTCCACTGAGCCTGGACCCCCAGGTACAAAAGGAGAGAAAGGGGATATCGGGCTGCCAGGTAAGAACAGCAGCACCTGTGTTAGCCAAGTTAACAGATGAAATGTTAGTTTTTAGTTGTTTGATATAATCCTAGCTGCCACACAATGGAAACCATGATATTTTAAATACATAATAATGTCATAAATAACTCATCTTAACTGTCTACCTCTGTGATGTCTGGTTCCAGGCTCAGCTGGTTTTCCTGGATTTAAAGGTGGCAAAGGAGTGAAAGGTCCTGGAGGACAACCTGGTCCACAGGTGAGGGAAGCATCGCCTCAGCGTGTACAGATTTCATCCCCTCATATGGGCTGAACCCAAACCTTCTGGGACCCTCAAACTTTGACTGTTGCCAGTAGATCCTGTAATTATGAGTAAGTGTGAGTCAGTTTCACATACTGTTTGAACCTCACTTGTTATCAGGGTTCACTGGGGTTCCCTGGCTACCGGGGGTTCCCAGGACCTCCTGGTGACCCAGGCATCATGACGAGGGTGGGGCAGAAGGGTGAGGAGGGATCACTGGGAGATCCGGGACAACTGGGATCCCAGGGAAGTGATGGACCTCCAGGAGTTCAAGGATCAAAAGGTCTTCAGGGAGCAAAAGGAGACGATGTGAGTAATCACGGTTTTCTTCAGTCTGCCGCAGACTCGAATGTATTTACTCAGTACTGTAAGTAACTGAGGGAGTTTACTTTACTTTGTGTGGATCAGATGTACAAGTCTTGTGCCTCAAGTCTCATTTCTTTTGATTTTGTTTGCAAGGATTCAGACTTGTACATTTTAAGCCAGTCGTGTTGGAGGTTTGTCAGAATTGATGAAATTATGAGTCCAGAAAAGTACCATCAGGTTTCGATTCACCACAAAATACCCTCTGAACCATCTTTATGGCCACAGCTTCATTGTTCAGCACGTCAATGATCCCAAACCACAGCAAGCTGATTCAACAAGACATGGATCGGCCTCCCCAGAGCCCGGACCTCAGCATCATTGAAGCAGCGTGGGCTCATCCAGACAGGCAGAAACATCCAAAGATGTGAGAATGTCCTGGAGAAGCCTGGAGAACTATCGGGGCGACTGTGGTTCAGGGGCTTGGGAAGCTCATCTTGTAACCGGTTCGATCCCCAGCTCTGTCTGTCCTGGTCGTTCACCTGCCGCCTGCTGGTGCTGGCCAGAGGGGCCGACGGCGCGATATGGCAGCCTCGCTTCTTAGAGTTCACACTGCTGAAGAATAAAGGCGGTCATAACAAATATTCACTTTCAAGCTCGTTTCAATTATATTGGAATTTTTTGTATGTTTGCACAATTCAATAAATCTCTGCACGTATTTTCCATTTTCCTGCAAAAACAAGGAAAACAACAGGGAGTGACTCAAGACTTTTGCACAGTACTGCTTTGCTATATATTACAAAATAATGTATCAGTTAACCAACTGAACTGATAATAAGACTGCGTCTGACTATGATTCTCTCCTTGTTCCACATTCACAGATGGATTCATAAAATCATAAAGTTAGATCCCAACTACAACACAGGCGTCCTTCCTGCAGGTTGCATGAGGGAGAATATAGCCTCCACCCTCATCTAGTTTTACTTGAAACACTATTTTATAGTAAAACTTTATTCTGACTTAGAGTATGAAAATCATTGGTGTGTAAAGATGGCAGAACCAATAACATTTGTTGTATTTAGGCTGCTAGCTGGCAAAAAGGCTCTTTGTGGTGTGAGGGGAGAGCCCACAGTTTGGTACAAGTCAGTAAATTTGGATTAGTCGTGTGCGTCTTTGATCAGCTAAAACATTTGTTCTAAAATCCGGAGCCTTAACCACAGCGCAGAGCGCAAACACCTGCTGTTTATAACGTTTTTACATTTTATTTATTTAGTGCCGACTCACAGCAACTGTTGCCTCAAAGCACTTTATGTTGTGTTGTTATGTTCAAATTCTACCACTAGATGGAGCCACAGTTAGTGCCTTGTTGATGGCGGCTTTTAGGAAGAAACCATCAAGTTTTAACCGTTTCTGGGGTCAAGTGTGATTCTGTGAAGATGGTTTGTTGTTCTCTCCTTCAGGGACCGCTGGGGCAAAAAGGAGACAGGGGCTTGTGTGGGTCCCCTGGTCCCAGGGGACCCACAGGGCAGATGGGACCTTCAGGACCTCTTGGTATTGGCGAGCCAGGGCCTCCAGGAAGTAAAGGCAACATGGGAGACCATGGAGAGCGAGGACAACCTGGACAAAAAGGTAAATCTGCCCAGGAATAGTCTAAATTTGAGAGGAGGGGGATCAGATGCAAAGCTAACAGTCTGTTTCTTGTTTCAGGTGAAAAAGGTGCACAAGGAAATATGATCGCCTCTCCAGGAGATCCAGGTCAGAAAGGACAGAAAGGTTTATCTGGAGTCTCTGGACCAGAAGGTGAGACAAACAAATGTGTCCATTTATGTTTTAGTGACAAACCCAGAGAGCTTTATATAGAACCAAATCACCACAACTGTTACCTCAAGGTGCTTTGTGTTGGAAGGTAAACGCCCTACAGTAATTCAAAGAAAACAGAAAACCCCAACAATCATATGAGCCAATGTATGCCAGCGCTTTGGCAACAGTGGGAAGGAAAAAACCCTTAAAAAACAGGAAGTAACTGGGAAAGAAACAGACACGGAGACACGACAGACTGGGGAGACGAATGAATGAAACACGGGAACGTGAAGGGAGGAAACACAGGGACGAGGAGAAACCAAGGAACCGGGCTCAAGGAACGCTAACACAGAACTTAGAACATACGTCAAGAACGATCTTACAAAGGAGGAAAACGGGATAAAGACATGCTGTGGAAGAGAGACAGAGATCAAAAACCGATATGATTCAATGCAGAGAGGTCTGTTAACACCCAGTGCATCATGGGAATCCCCGGCAGCCTACATCTATTTTTCAGCAACAAATCACAACAACAGACTGAAGGCTCTGCCTCCCATTCTACTTTTAAATACTCTAGGAACAACAAGTAGGCCTGCAGAGCGAGAGCCAAGTGCTCTAATAGGGTGATATGGTACTACAAGGTCATTAAGATAAGATGGGGCCTGATTATTTAAGACCTTGTATGTGAGGAGCAGGATTTTGAATTCTGGATTTAACAGGAAGCCAAAACAGGAGAAATCTGCTCTCTCTTTCTAGTCCCTGTCAGGACTCTTGCTGCAGCATTTTGGATTAGTTGAAGGCTTTTCAGGGAGTTTTTAGGACTTCCTGATAATAATGAATTACAGTCGTCCAGCCTGGAAGTAATAAATGCATGAACTAGTTTTTCAGCGTCACTCTGAGACAGGATATTTCTAACTTTAGAGATGTTGCACAAATGGAAGAAAGCAGTCTTACATATTTGTTTAATATGTGCGTTGAAGGACATGTCCTGGTCAAAAATGACTCCAAGGTTCCTCACAGCGTTACTGGAGGCCAAGGTAATGCCATCCAGAGTAAGAATCTGCTTAGAGTTAGGTTGGCACGTGGCACTGAAGGAGATAACAGTGGATGAATTAGATGCGTAAATGTGGTTACAGCGTTTCAGAAAGAGCACATCACGCGATTCCACCTGCTGGAGATGCACACTCTGATTCACCTGTCCTCTGCTGGTCTCAGGTGCCGTGGGACCTAAAGGACCAAAAGGAGCTTGTGGTTCAAAGGGAGAAAAGGGAGATAAAGGATTTTCAGTCCAGGGACCTCCAGGCTTCCCAGGGGTCAAAGGTCAGTTCAGGAACAGTTTTTACATGAACTAATCTTGAATTATTCTGAATGTTGAGAATGAACCTCCTTCCTAACCCTAACTCTATGTTTTACAGTTTAGCAAAGAAAAAAACAAAAACCATGATGTCATAGAGTTAGATGCTCTGAGCTCACAGGGTTACAACAGCTATCATCATTTTAGTGAACAACTTCTATATTATCTCAGGAGTGAAGGGTTTCCCAGGAGCCCCCGGTCTACCTAGCTTTGGCATTAAAGGACGAGCAGGACCATCAGGACCTCCTGGGATGCCGGGACCAAAGGTAACTCAATCAAACAGAAAGTTGTTATCATAAACAAACATCCTCAGCAAACTGTGTGATCCAAACACAACACAGCTGGTGAGAGATAAAGACAACTCCAGGGCAACAGTGCTAATCGTCACAACACTTTTTTAACAAAACCCATAAAGGTACCAAAAAGTGGTTGTTGTCATCACCAGTGACCACTGAGACCTCAGGTTGGTTGTTCTCCAAAGTTTTGGCAGTTGGAGGACAAATTAAAAGCATAGAGTCAGGGAAACGTTATCTGAAGTGATTTTGTGAGTTTGCCACTAACAAAGAAATGATCCGTCTATAGTTTCAATGGTAGGTTTATTTGAACAGTGAGAGAAGGCAGAAAAATGAATTTCAAAAAAGTTATAAGTTAATTTGCATTTTCATGAAGGAAATATTTGGAAGTATTTGAACCCTCTATAAACCAGTAAGATTTCTGGCTCCCAGGTGTATTTTATACACTGGGAGCCTCAACTTGTTACCTGTATGAAAGACAGCTGCCCGTAGAAGCAATCAATCTATCCAAACTCTGCAGCATGGCCAAGACCAAAGAGCTTTCCAAGGATTTCAGGGACAAGATTGTGGACCTAGACAAGGCTGGACTGGGCTACAAAACCACCACAAAGCAGCTGAGTTAGAAGGTGACAATACTTGGTGCGATTATTCGCAAATGGAAGAACCATAAAATAACTGCCTCAGTCTCGAGGTCCACGCAACATCTCACCACGTGGAGTTTCAATGATAATTAGAAGCTTGTGGAACCAGCCCAGAACCACCTCGAAGAAAACAGTTGGTAGAAAGGACCGAAATCCTGCAGTGTCTTCAAGGTCGCCCTGCTGGAGAACGCACACACAGGCCTGTTTGAAGCCACTGAATATCTCAGTGATTCAGAGGAGGCGGGTGAAAGCATTGTGGTCAGATGAGACCAAATTCAAGCTCTTTGGCATCAACTCAACTCTCCGTGTCTGACGGGTCGTTTCTTCGTCACTGGACAAACTTATAAAATCAGCAGGGGTTCAAATATGTTTTCCCTGACGGTACTTCCCATGTTTATGTGCAGGGTGTAACGTGGACCTCAGAGGGTAAAGTTCCCAACATAAAAATCATAAACAGATGATGGGTCAGCAGCTAATCCCCAAACAAACATTCAATTCAAGGCAGACGTGTCACTCATACGTTGTCTTATGTGGGTTACATATACACACACCAACACAGTAAGGAAGATTACGTTTAATATGAATTCAGTAAGAATGATCATTTTGATTTATATCCATTGATGGGAAAACAAGCTAAATCTCACTTGCACTCTGGTGGTCAAGGGCGGTCAGCACAGCCGTGGAGAAGTAACAACACCAGAACTGATGCTACGGTTTAGCAAGGAAGACGGCGTCAGCGTGGAGACTCTGAACAGAGACCAGTGATTTGAATAAGCAACAGTACTGCTGTCATCGTGTCAGGAAGCTGGTTTTCTGACGTTTGTAATGAACTATTATCTGTCGTGTGTTGGTTTGTTGGGCATTCAGACTAATTCAGCTCACGCTTATTAAGAGCTGATTAAATAACTTCTTTATAAGGTGAATATATCAGAAGAAGATCAGAAGATTATATGAATCATTGTTTGTTTGCCAACTGGTTAGAAATGTCATTTACTGGTTTCCTGTCCTGCTGCTCTCTGTGGTCTCAGGGGGAAAAGGGTTTTGGTTTTCCAGGCTCAAGCGGTCAGTCAGGACTTCAGGGAGAAGATGGCTCTGTAGGACCTCCAGGTGACCCTGGACCTCAAGGAATAAATGGAGAGCCAGGACCACCAGGACAAGCTGGTCTGCCAGGATCCAAAGGTAGTTAACCCATGAAGTGATCCAACTCGAACTGGTTAGCAACAAATTATGTTTCACAGCAAGATCAAGAGGAACTGTCCGTAGATGATTCTCTGTGGTTCTCTAAGAAACGGGAAAATACTCAAATGAATGTCCAGAGCCAGTTATTATGCTGTAGGGTAACCTCCAAAAAAGAAATACAGTCAGTTCATTTACACCTAAACTGAGGTGAAGTATTTCTCAGGTCACAGAGGTCTGTGTGGTGCAGCTGGTCCCATTGGTGCTATTGGAATCTGTATACCTGGACCTCCTGGACCTGATGGAGAGCCAGGACCGACGGGCTTCACTGGATTTCCAGGTATCACATCTGACAGCTAGTCTGGGTAGAGTTGACGTCACCAAACAGAAACAGATTTGCTCTGATACTGTCCTGTCCTTTAGGGTGCCGAGGCCCAAAAGGTTTGAAGGGAGATGCTGGGCGGCCTGGCACAGGAGTGTTGGGGATTCAGGGGCCATCTGGGTCCAAAGGGGATGCTGGAAAACCAGGACCTATAGGAGCGATGGGACCACAAGGTCAGAGAGGTAGTGATGGGGAGCCAGGAAGCCCAGGTGAGGAGGCATAACCTGTGTTGCTCAGTTCTATCTGTGATATGAGTGTTTCTGGGTGAGTTCAAACTTTCTGACAGATTCATGGTGCATGTTTCAAGTTTAGTTTAGTGTCTTTTGTCAGTGAAAAGTTTGATGGGAAAAAGTAGTTTAAAGATGGACTAAAACTACATTTTTGATCTCCACCTATACCAGAGTGCTGGTGACCCGCTGAAGGGTAGGGTTAGATTCAGAAAGCAGACGATGTTCCCTTTACAACGAATCGTTTTAGCCTCACAGTTCAGTTTTCATAGCGTCTTTATTTGAGTATGTCCCATTGGTAAAAAACTCTAACCCATGAACCTTGTGCATGTTTAGACTGGTAGTAAAGTTTTTGATTGTTAATATAAATGAAACAATAGTGTAAAGATAGATGTTTGGGCAAATGAAACAATATTGAATAACAATATCAACATATGTTTGTTTTTTAGGGATCAGAGGGGACGTTGGTCCTCCGGGACCACCTGGGATTCCAGGGGATGACGGGAAACCAGGAGAGCCTGGACGACCAGGACCAACAGGTTTCATTTAGCCACCGGCGAGTCGGTTATTTTCACCAAAAGTCTGTCTGTCTGTCTGTCTGACCCTTCTCTGTTGCTCTGCCTCTCAGGCCAGACGGGTGCAAATGGGTTCTGTGGCTCTCAGGGGGCTCCGGGGCCTCGGGGGGACCAAGGAGAAACTGGACCAAAAGGACTTCAGACAAACATTGAGATCGTTGGAGAGCCTGGAGAGAAAGGTTTAGCAGGTAATCTGTTCTGTTCTACTGAGCATCACTCTTTAGTGTTGAAATGTTATTTATGGTGTTACGATCTCTGAGTGGTTAGCTGAGTTTACAACACTAACCTGCAAACACTAACACGAGTACTGCTACAGCTCACTGATTAACACATTTGCTGTATATGATTTCTTTAATTTGTCAGATGATGTGCCTTCATTACACTGACCTGACTTCTTCCTTTCTTACTGTCAGGGCTCAGAGGCCTCACTGGTGATAAAGGAGACAAGGGCTTCTCCGGGCCACGAGGCCAAGATGGAACCAAGGGTCGAACTGGGAACTGTGGGCCTCAAGGTGAACTGTCATGTTAGGAAGTTTGTGAGCGTTGCAAACAAAGTGTATTCTCTCTGTAATTCCTTTGTATCTGAAAGAGAGAGGGGTTAGGTTAGGGTTAACCCCGACCCTAACAAGGTGATCTCGAGTTGCCCAAAATGAGCATCCAGTCAATCATCACCAGCTTTAACACTGACTGCTGGAACCACTAAGCCTAAATCTTCTCTTCCAACACTGTGTGGGAGCCCGTGAAGGATATGCACCTCACTCTGTGTTCCAAAAATGGTTTTTAACATGACACTCATGCTGGCATGTTGTCGCTCCCTGTCATGCAGTCTTGAAATGTGAAGCCGTGTCAGACACCAAAGAAAGATTCTTCTGATTCTGCATGACTATCAACAACAACTGTGTGTGTTTATCAGGACTTCCTGGTGACCCTGGTAGAGATGGAAGCAAAGGTCCTCCTGGTAGCTGTGGACCCCGTGGTGACAAAGGAAAAATAGGGGCACCGGGTAACGTCCCCCTGCCTGAGTGAAGAAACATAAACCATCTATTTTTCTGTTGCAGTGTTTCTCAGTTTTAATTAGGAAAGGAGAGGAAAACATGATATTCTCTCTCCAGGTTTGAAGGGTCAGAAAGGTTGTGCTGGACGCTGTGGTCCTCCCGGTGCAGTTGGAAGTCAAGGATACGATGGACCTAAAGGGTGTAAAGGAGAACCTAGTCCACCTGGACCAGGATCTAAAGGATATCCAGGAGATAAGGTGCATATAATTTGAAGTTCATATGATATTGGTTATAGTATAAAATATTTTCCTCATAAAGCCGTTTATGATGGCAGTTGTTCTTATCCCAGGTAAGTGCAGGGTTCGCTGCAGTGGGCGTCTTCAACTGAAACGATCATACACATCTTATTATTCATGCACTGCATTTCTTCCTTAACCTCCTGGGACCCGGGTCCACATATGTGGACATTACACAACATTAGACCACAACAAACATGTTTCTCTGCATGAGCTCGATGTCCACTTACCAGGACGTTATGCTGCCACTGTTCTATCAAAATTTGAAATGTCCTCAGATGTGGAGCTAATTTTTCTCAGAAAGTTTAGGAAAATTAGGGAAAAAAAATCTGGTGATTCTTTGTTTTTACGTTCATCAGGTCCCAATCAGCCCAAATATCAAACAGAAATTAAAATTATGCCATGGAAGAGTTCAGGTCTGACGAGGTTGGTCGCGCCACTGCTTCATTAGGCTCGCTGCTTCAGGATCGCAGCGTGTCTGGCCCATTGCTACGAGCCGGTCGGTCCCAGTGCTGGTGGGGGTCGGGCCATGCCAGGGCTGCCCCTTGACGCTGATTGTGGTCATAGTTTTTAGAGACGCGACCCATAATTAGACGTTAATTATAGAACTCAAAAACAAATCTGGGGCATTACTCCAAAACCAGCTGAGAGTGGTAATTTATGCTTTTCATCATTAATGTGAAAGTTTTTAATAGTCTGTTTCTGTCATTAAGGTATTCCAACATGTACAAGTTAGCCTGTATGTTAAGCACATAAGCAGGTCATTTACTCTTGAATCCTGAAGACTAACATAAAAAATAAACTTTGGTTTTGTTTGTGTTTCACCTCAGCGGCCTAGAAACTGTACACACACAGAGGAGACAATGAGCGGCTAAAAAACAATCAGTGTTTTCATATCCAGTATTTTACAGAATTGATTGGCTGATTCTCTTTAGGAAAATCCATACAAAAAGCAAATTATAAGCGTTTAAAAAAAACCCACCCCTACAAAGCTGACATATTTATGTATTTATCATTGGGATAATACTTGCCAGAGTGAATGATCTGTCCTTTCAGGGAAGTCCAGGATTTCCAGGACCTCCAGGTAGTAAGGGACCACCAGGAAACAATGGATTGTTCGGTCCCCCAGGAGTCAGTGGCCCCTGTGGCCCTATAGGACCCACTGGACTACCTGGTAGCAAAGGTGTGATTCATGGATGGAGAGATGGAGAGATCCACATAGAAATTCTTGAGTCACTTTTTAAATAAAGTGTTCTAAAAGACATGCATACATACATGCATACATGCATGCATGCATGTATGCATGTATGTATGCATGTATACATGCAGGCATGTATGTCTTTTAGAACACTTTATTAAAAATGCATGCATGCATGTATGTATGTATGTATGTATGTATGTATGCATGCATGCATGCATGCACGCACGCACGCACGCACGCACGTACGTACGTACGTACGTATGCATGCATGCATGCATGTATGTATGCATGCATGCATACATGCATGCATGTATGTATGTCTTTTAGAACACTTTATTAAAAATGCGTATACATGTATGTATGCATGTATCCATGCATGTATGTATGTATGTCTTTTAGAACACTATTAAAAATGCATGCATGCATGTATGTATGCATGTATACATGCATACATGCATACATGCATACATTACTAAAAGCTACATCAAACCCTGTTTGTTTCAGGTCCTCCTGGGTCCACTGGTGAAAAAGGTTGTGATGGTCCTAAAGGAAAACCTGGCTGTCCAGGTCCCCCTGGCCTCAAAGGTACATCAGCAGTGTTCCAATATACACTTTGCTGTCTGTTTTTATTGCCTTAAGCCGAAGAACAGACCACTATGTCTTCATATTTAGGTAACACTGGGCCACCTGGAGTTTCTGGCCCATCTGGTCCAAGAGGAAATCAGGGACAGGATGGGATACCTGGACCTCCTGGAGAGAAAGGAGCGATGGGAGGTAGGGGAAATTTTACCCTGCCACCTCCACACAGGCGCCAGACCCAAATGCACAGCAGGTTATTCAAGAAAACGGCACTTTCACTGAAGCAAAGAATGCAAAACATGAGCGAAACCATGAACAGAAAGCAACACAAAGAAAATAAACATGGAAGAAGACTGTTATCCAATGAGAACACAAGAGGACAAAGACAGAGACAAATGAGAGAGCAGCAAACCCAGAAGG
Source organism: Rhamphochromis sp. 'chilingali' (assembly GCF_963969265.1). Lineage (NCBI taxonomy): Eukaryota > Metazoa > Chordata > Actinopteri > Cichliformes > Cichlidae > Rhamphochromis > Rhamphochromis sp. 'chilingali'. The sequence goes on along the minus strand of NC_137935.1, from coordinate 1,215,450 downwards.
AACCAAATCCACAGGAATGAATAGAAATGATGAACCAAAACACAGGATAGTAAAACACACTCATTACTAGAAAACCCATCAAAAAACAAGAATAAAAAAGTTCTACAAATTAATTTGAGAATTGTAGGAAAATAGATGGTGAATAATTTCTTTATTACTATTCCAACCCTTTATAGTTTTGTTAATACTGGCAGTTGTTATATTTGATATAGGCCATCCAATTAAGGTAAATGTCATGTTTTAGTCTTTATAATCTGATGAGGAAGATTTTATTTCAATTATGGTTGTTTTATTTTTCAGTTTGCCCCCTGACAGATTGAAACCTTAACATGGTCAGGCGGGTTTGCGTGCCTCAGTGACACTAAGAGCTACGTTGGTCAGATTTTAGGGTGGAGACCTGACAAAGTGCATACATGACAAAAACAGTTATCCAGAGCAGTGTGCCCAACCCGCGGGACATGGAACGGTACGGCCCGTGAGTCGTTTGGTACGGGCCCGCAAGAGTTGAGGCTTTGGTGTGAAATTTATGGTTTTTATCGTTAACTTGGTTTCCCTGGTTCTTTTCCCGTGTTGTAGTTGTGCGTCTTATTTTGAAATAAATATTTATGCATTACCATAGCAACCAGAGAGCATTAAAGGGCAGACAGGAGGACGTTACTCTTAGTGTTGTTGGCACATTTCAGGAGGACGCTGCTAATAAAGTTACACAGTTACACAGTGAATTCACGTTTATTAGTATTTTTACAAAACAGCAGTTTTTGTCTCGTCGTTTTATTTTGTTGTGTTTATCTGCGACACCTTAAAGGCCGGTCCATGAAAATACTGTCTGACATTAAACCGTCCGTGGTGCAGAAAAGGTTGGACCGATGACCTAGAGCACCCCACAACCACCCCCACCACTTTCCTTCCTCTGTTGCCACCATTTGCCCCCTTTACATTTCTATCTGCCCCCTCATATATGCCCGTCTAGAACCGGCCCTGGAATGAACTTTTAACAAAACCCCCAAAACTCAGAGACCAGAATCCAGGGACCAGACCTCAGAGATAGTAAACAGTCATACCTTTAATTCTCACAGAATCAAACGCATCAGTTTCGGTGTTACTTCCTAACCTGTTTCTTTTCCCAGCATCTAAGCCTGGACCTCCGGGACGAGATGGAGAGAAAGGTCCACCTGGTGAGTCCTGTCATCAAATCCTGTGTTTAGTGTTCAGTCAGAGCTAAAGAAGAAGAAAAACACGGTGCTGTCTCCTCTGGTCTCTTCAGGGTGTACCGGGGAGAAGGGTCCTCCCGGTCCCCTTGGACCTCCTGGGCCATTTGGTCCAACAGGAAATCCAGGCTGCCCCGGACCTCCTGGACCACCTGGCCCTCCCGGTCTTCCTGGTACGGAAGGAGTCTGCTTTCCAGGAGGCAAGGGTGGAATAGGACCGGCTGGATGTCGAGGACCAAAAGGTGATGAGACACATTAGAAGTCTCGTCAGGGAAATGATTTAGAGGCTACTGTGGGGGATTTAGCATTTTTTTCTGTGTTTGAGAGTTGCATTTTCTTCAAGTGCGACTAATTAGATGCAGCTATAGTTTCCCACAGTGTGGAGAGACAAACATACTCAGAAGTGCTAGATTTGCAGAGGACTTTCAGGATGTCTGCACTTCCCAGATTACTAAACTTGGTGTAAACAACATCTTCTGTCCTTTTGTAGGTCCACCTGGCTGTAAGGGCCCTCCTGGTCCTCCAGGTCCTGGTTTCAAAGGGGATAAGGGATGTAAAGGAACACCAGGTATCGCAGGAAAACCTGGTTCCAATGGAGACAGTGGTCCAAAAGGCCAGCTGGTCAGTACACAGAAACATTACGGGAAGCAGTTCGTTCAGAATCTGTTTGTCAGCAGTCTAGTGTCCAAATCTGTGTGATGCTAGATACCAAAGGGAGCTCGAGCTGCTTTCATTTGGGCTAAAATCAGGTGATACAAACTGTGAGAATCAGTAAAAACGTTATAATCACCACAAACACGAGTACCTGGGTTCACTCAGCATTTAACCTTGACATTCATTTTTAGCACTCAAGATCCAAATTGACCTTAAAAACATTCAAGAAACCATATCAAGTGATATATGAAAGTGCACAGAGAGAGCTGTACGACACATTTTTAACATTTTTTCAATGTAATGTCCTCTGGCATCACCATGACGTCGTAAAGTTTCACAAAATCACATGCTGCATGAATACAGTTTAACATCTGTGTTAAAGCTGTTTTTAAAGCTTATAGCCAGGCCAAAGGTTTCAGCCAGTTCTGTTCCAATCATGTGGGTACAGGTAATAACTAGGGGTGCAACAATACTCGTATCGATATTGAACAGTTCGATACAGTGCTTTCGGTTCGGTACGCGATTCGGACAATACAAAATATAAAAAATTTTTTTATCAACTTTTCTTCTGACGATGCTGTCTTTGTTGAGAGCTCAGTGAATCTGCGTTCGACTACTCCGCCTAGGCTGCACTGTCGAGCACAGATCCACTGAGCGCAGCGCAAGATTAACGCTGACAGCACTAGTGGGAACACAACGAATATGACTGCACATTTACTCCGACATCATCCTAGTGCAAAGACAAGTGGAAGCAGACAAAAACAACAAGCACGCATGCTACTAACTTTAGCCGAGTCATTTAGACAGCCGTTAGCACAGGATTCTCCTTATGCTGCTGAGAATATAGCCCAGAAGAAGCGTATAGTAGAGCTTTTATTTTGGAAAGAGACATTTCTCTGTAATAAACTCTCTTTTCCAAAGATGAGGGATTCCTCAATCAGATAGATTTATTATTTTATTACTTTGTTGTTTCAGCAACATTAAATTTAAAAACTGTACTTTTGAGTTAAAATATATATTTATAATTTTAATAAATGACAAATTAAAAAGGCATGAACATTTTTTTTGTATCGAAAAAATATCGAACCGTGAATTTTGTGTATCGTTGCACCCCTAGTAATAACATACAATCTTATTATGCAGCGCTTCATGGTCATAGGTCAGATGTTTTTAGTATAGCCCTTTCTTCAGGGGGACCCATGCTAATGCCTGTTATAAATGAGGAGTTAGCTAGCTAGCATACCACATGCTTGTTTTTTGAATAGTTTATTACCCTAAATTTACATTTAATCAACAAATCAGAAGTCAGGGACACGCCCACGACAAATGGAAACGCAGTTTGAAGTGTTCTCAGTCCACCCCATCTTTAACAGCTCGCTGAGGCTGACTGTTACCAAGCAGAGACTGCCCCCATGTGGGGTTTTCTAGCACTGCACTACAAAGAATTCAAATTCAACTTGTCTATATCAAACAGAGTAAGGAGTGTTAATATGACAGTATTAAAAACCATCAGCTGCTTTTGTGGTTTTACAGGGTGCATGTGGCCCACCAGGCTCACAAGGACCCAGAGGCAGGAAGGGCGATGTAGGTGTCAGAGGACCTGTTGGTAAGGACTGAAATAATAATCACTCCACGTTTGCTGTTTGCAGCTTCACAATGCTGTTTCATTTCATGTCCTCAGAGTGTGCATATATCTATGGAATTATATTTATGTCATAACAAATGTGCAAGTAAAAAATAATTTTAGCAAATAATTTCATTTCATGGGTGCAATTAAATTCCTCGCATGTAAATGCTCAACGCGTAGCAGCTGTGCGCACAGAGAAGTTATCTCGAAACTTCTTTTATGATAAATGATTTGCTCTGATTATTTTTTAGCTCGTGCTTTTATTAAGACGTAAATATAATTCCACATATATCCCAGAATGAATGTGACATTAACCACAGCTGTAGGTTTTACAGCTGCCCTTTCACCACATTAAAGTAACTGTTTAGACTTTTTCATTTTTGGATGTTTAGCCTTCCGTCTACTTTCAGTCAGTGTCCACAGTTATCATCTGGGCAAGAACAGCTTGGCAGCATAAGATGAGATCAGGTAGGATAAGATAACCTTTATTAGTCCCACACTTGGGAAATTTGTTGTGTCACAGCAGAAAGTGGCCACTGCAAAGTTACAGCAGCAAAAATTAAGAAAACACTGGAACAGGATAAGATAATAAGAATAAGATGGTGTACACAATACAACAGAATAAAATGCAACATTGTCAGAAAACACTGTGGATATGAGATACTCCTGACAACCTGACATCTTCACTTTAACAAAGTTTTTCTGCTTTTTCTTCTTCTTATATTTACATGTTCAAAATAAACTCTATTCTTTTGTATGCTATGTCTTCTAATGATGCTGCCTAAGGGAAGCATGTATAATGTAAACAGAATTGGTCCTAGCACTGAACCCTGTGGAACTCCATAATTAACCTCAGTGTGTGAAGAGGACTCTCCATTTACATGCACAAACTGGAGTCTGTTAGATATGATACAAACCCCTTCCTGTAGAAAGAACAGAAAGTTGCAGTTCCTTCTGTAGGAAGTGGGTTGTTTAAATTCACACAACACTCGCGCACCAGTTTGCTGATGATACCACTGTGGTAGGTCGTATCTCTGACAGCAACAAATCTGCATACCAGAATGAGGAAGAAGAGTTGGTGCATGGACACCAATCTGGCACTGATGTTATTCAACTCTTAAATATGCGCTGAACATCGTGTTAATTCAGTTTATGATTCTAGAATCTGAAAGTTAAATGCACTTTAACCTCCGTGTATGGATCATGCATTTGCAAAATGAATTGAACCTCCTGCACCGCTGACTGTTCCCCTCTGGACTCTTCCTCATTGCACTGAAAAGTACTTTAAAGATCACTGCTCTACTTTTATAGGCTCGTCAGTTACATCCTGTATTCATGTCTGCTGTGTGTGGATCTGTCTTGTGGTATATGCAACCACACCAAGAATAATTCAACAATCAACTGTATTGCAGAAATACTTAGGTCAGGTTCTTTCTATGCAATGACTGAAGGGTTTGGAAGGTTACAGTGTTCTGACAAACCATCCTACTTTGGCAAAACGTCCTACCGTAAGTAGTTTATGCACATTTCTGCTGTCAGAGTAATTGCAGCACAAATTTCAGTAGGTATGACGGTTTGCCACTTAACGTTGCCCATCAGAGTATGCTTGTAGCTCATATTCATAAAGCCAGGACGGTTTGCCACTTCATTTTACCCATTAAAGTATGCTTGTAGCTGTTATTCACAAAGGTGGGATGGTTTGCCACTGAATTTCGTGTTGTGTGCATACACAGACACGACGGGTAGGATGGTTTGTCAGGTAGGATGGATTCCCAGTACAACGGCACTGGTTTTAAAGGGGTTTCCAGTTACCTCCTAAGTTCAGTCCATCAGAGATTTCCCACATCCTGAGATATGTCCACATTAGTTTTATTAAATGTAGTTAAGCTAAAGGTGATTTGTGTATCTTATAATAAACAAAATGACATCATCAGCATACGGTGATAGTTTAGTCCGTCTGATATTTCTTTAATTTCTCAGATTGAAACATACAGTCATAGCAAGAGGTTCAGCAAACAGGCCTTTTTATTTCATGCAAGCAAAGTCTGCTTCGGTTAAATGGTCAACAGAAGCTGTGATGGGAAGAGAAAGCGCACCTTATTGTACCAAAACTCTGTCCCTTATCTATCTGTGTGCTAATGCTCTCTTATATATTCATGTTATTAAAAGATCTAATATTGATATCTGAAGGTGAAGCGATTAATAGAGCTGCTCTTCGTTTGTGTTTTGAGGGATGAATGGGAACAAAGGCCCGCCGGGTGGATGCGGCGTACCAGGACCTCAGGGCTGTCCTGGACAAAAAGGTAACACACAGAAACACACACCTGCATGGTGACACATGTATTGTATGTAATACTGAATGTTACTTCTTGCAGGAACAAAGGGGCTAAATGCAACCAGACAGTTACTGTTGTTTCCCGGAGACAAAGGCTCACCTGGAGAGCCAGGGCCCTGTGGGGAAAAAGGATTTCCAGGTTCCCCTGGGAATCATGGCCCCAAAGGTGAGTGTGGAAAAAGTTGGAGGAGATCTGCAACTTCTGGTGCCTGCAAACCCGGCCTGGTCAGTCACACTAGCTTAATTAAAAACAAAGGAATAAAACTGGGGGAAACTTGTGGGGGTGTTCCATGATCCTGGAGAGTCCTGAGAGATCCAGAGGACACAAGCTTCAGGTACGAGCAGTGAAAGTGTGAACTGAAGCAATGTTGTGTTTGTGGCTGCAGGTATGAAGGGTCACTGTGGGAACGCGGGTAAAAAAGGACAAACTGGAGGCCCTGGGATAAAAGGACAAAAGGGAGATGGAGGAGTGCCCGGAACAAGAGGTAAGAAATGTCCGACATTAACACTGAACACAAGTTTAATGCTAGAAATACTCAAAATGCTGCAGAGTGAATGTGAGTGTGAAGAGTTTGTGGCATAAAACAACATTTTTCAGCAATAATTCAACTGGAAAGAATCCTGATGTTTTCTACACTGAATGGACTTTCTTGATGTTGTTTCACTCGCTGATCCTGTTACGCAGCTGTGGTTTGTGTCACTCGGTGAACTTTCACACAGTTCTTCATTGTATATGTTTTACAAGTCACACATATAAGACGAGCAAATCGTTCATTTGAACTTCAAGACCTTGGTGGATGTAGTAGATGGTTAACATGACCCCACTCTACCCTTCCACAGCGTTTTGTCAAAATTCAGAATTAGCCGCAAACAGCGATGGGCAGTAACGCGTTACTGTAATCCGATTACTTTTTTCAAGTAACGAGTAAAGTAAGGGATTACTATTGCAAAAACGGTAATTAGATTACCGTTACTTTCCCGTAGGAACGCTGCATTACTGCGTTACTAAAACCGTGATTTTTTGCGAGAATGTCTCACGACAGTGACGTAAGCGAGTGCGACGTTAGAGACAACAGCTGTGTGCAGATCAACAGTGGATCATATATCGAGTGCAGAGAGAGTATGAGTGTGCAGCGTTTAAAGCGTGGAAGTACTGACCTTACTTTGAGTTTGATTCCATAAAAAGTGACAAAAACATTAGTGTCCGCTGTGCGTGGGAAGAAAACTTCTTTTTACAGCGAAAAAACCCCTAAACTTCCAAACAAGCACCGAGTAGCTACGACGTAATGGGAAACTCACAGAGAAACTCGCGGATTCTTCAACTGACCGCGGCACACCTGCACCAGGGTAAACCTCCGCCTGCCCCACTCCTGCTTTACAGGTGAAAATAGAGCAACAGGACTGCTGAGTCTTTGACTTTATTTATTTTCTGCTGTGTTTTACTTGCATCTATTTGAAAGACTGAGTGTAAACACAAAAAATATTTTATTTTATGTGCTGGAATGTGCAGAAAATAGGTTTAAATGTTAAACTAATTTCTTCCAGTCAGAGAATGTTGCAGATAATTAAATGTTTGTTTGATGCATAAAGTTAAAAGATTAAAACTGATAAAACAAGTTTTAAAAAGAGACTTTTCCATTTGATTACATTTTGTATGATGATTATGCAGAAAAAGTAGAATTGGGCTGAAAGATCTATCACTTTATCACCTCTTCAGGTTGTAAATCGTGTTTTTAAAAAGTAACTAAGTAACTAAGTAATTAATTACTTTTGAAAATAAGTAATCAGTAAAGTAACGGGATTACTTTTTGGGGGAAGTAATCAGTAATTAGTTACTGATTACTTTTTTCAAGTAACTTGACCAACACTGGCCGCAAACAGGAAGTCTGTGCTGGCCAAAACAGCTTAGCTGCCCTTAGCGTTCCCAGCAGATGTTCCCGAACAGTCGGAAAATCAGCCGGCTAAGTTAATGTGATGTAATGGGGAAAATCTACACCTGTGCCTCCAACCTGTTCATGATTCAAATAGACTTTCCTCACGCAGTGATATACCTGCTGAGGAAACGACTCTGGCAGGAGCAGGCGAGGTTAACAGAAACTTGAAACTGCCGGTACAGGACGTACATGGATGCGGTGTGGCTGTAATCAGCAGTAACAGAGGTCCCTACAGTTAATTAATGTTGCGTCTTGTTGCTGTCGTTTATAGAAGGTGAGCGGATAAAAAACAAACCCAAAACAAATAAACGTAGTGATGTAATGGCACATTTCTCTCAGTCTACCTGAAGGACCTACATAGTGAGCGGTGAGGTACATGTGAATGTGTTGTGATTGCTGTCTGCTCTGTCTGTAAGGAGTCTTTACTCATATGTGCCCAGAGGGACAGAATCCTAATTTTAATTTAAGGTTTGGTGGCTTTACCACCGCATACAACGCACTAACATCTCTGCCCATGTATCTACACTAAGTGCTGCAGATCACTGCTGTGGTGGGTCTGAGACTGCTCACTGCCTCTGTGTTTTAGGTTGTCCAGGCCCACAAGGTCCAGTTGGCTTTAAAGGTTCTCGGGGTACACCGGGTACTATGTCAGCATCACCTGAAAAGATCAGCTTCCTGTTCACCCGACACAGCCAGACAACCGACATCCCAAAATGTCCTGAAGAAACAAAACTCATATACGAGGGTTACTCGCTGCTGTTCATCAACGGCAACAGTCGAGCTCACGGACAAGACCTGGGTAATTCAAGACCCTGCTTACATTTTCTATCATTCATATGAAACATTGTGGGAAAAAACCTGTTAAAGTTGATGGGTGTGCCGACCTCATCCAGAGTTTGAATACTTTCAATCTGCAGCACAACTGGAGACCCAAGAGGGATCAAATAACACGTCCTTCTCTCTGCAGGTACGTTAGGTAGTTGTCTGAGGCGCTTTACCACCATGCCCTTCCTGATCTGCAGCCCTGGGCAGAACTGTCTGTATGCCGCACACAACGACTTGTCCTACTGGTTGTCCACAGATAAACTGGTGGCAGAAGGGCTGCCCTTCGTCACTAACGAGTCACTGAGCAACTACATCAGCCGGTAAAACACAGCCGCACACTTCACCAACACCGATGTTTCTCTACTCGTGAACATGTGACGCACCGGGCGACACGTGTTCACGGGGTGCTGCTTCTCGTGTCGCAGGTGTTCTGTGTGTGAGGCCAGAGCTTCCACAGTGATCGCCGTCCACAGTCAGACCAGTATGATTCCCACCTGTCCCATCAACTGGGTCTCGCTCTGGACGGGTTACTCCTTTGTGATGGTGAGCTCATGTTTTCATATCTGCAGCTTTTTAAGGTACAAGAAGCAAATAAAAACAGTTCTCAAAAGTACCAAACCAGCGTTGCAGTGGATGAACCATTGCTCTGACCTTTGACCCCAGTTGTGACTGATTCCCCAGGAAACAGGAGCAGGGGCGGAGGGGTCGGGTCAGCCTCTGGCCTCGCCCGGGTCCTGTCTAGAACACTTCAGGAAGCTCCCCTTCATTGAGTGTCATGAAAGAGGAACCTGCAACTTCTACACCAACTCCTACAGCTATTGGCTGGCTGCTCTGAACCCCAGCAACATGTTCAGGTATGACACACCTTTGCTAAGGTCACTGCTGTTTTCCTTTGTGTCACCATGTTAACACAGCTCAATGCTCCAGACTAGCCCACTGCCAAAACTCCACCTGCTGAGGACCACATGATTTTTCTTTAAGAGTTGAAATATTGTGTGTTTGTATACACCGTATTTGCGCAACACCTTCATGTGTGTACAGCCTGTTGGGATACACACGGCTCAGAATTTAAGGAACACATCAGATCACAATGGGAAAGAAGTCATGCTGGGTAGTTCCCCTGATATCGACTGCTTCATCAGTTCCTAACTTGACAGCAAGGAACTCACAATCTCCTGCATCACAGTTTGGTTCCGTGGTAGTTAGACAACAGGAGAAAAAGGCCCATGGCTGCAGCTTACCTCGTAGCCCGGTTCGCTGAGAGAGCACGGCCCTGACACCTGAATCATCTGCTTGGTGATATATAGGTAACCGGGACAGGTGCAGAGGTGAAGAGTTGTTTTAACGTGATGAAGGCTGTCTGGGCTTCAGGGGACTGAGTGAAAGGAGTTTTGTTGAAGCTAAGGTGAGCAAGAGGTCCGTTTATCTGACTGTAGTTTCTGATGAATTAGCGTCAGAGGTTGGCAAATCTGAGAAAACATTGCAGATGCGTTCGAGACATGGGACAGACAGATTGTACGTCTTCACCTTACCTCCTGCCGAGCTATAACCCAGGAAGGTGACAGATGGAGAGTGAAACTCTAATTCTTCTGCCTTCATGTATTGGCAGCTCTCTAGAAGACCAGTAGGACACTTCAAACGTGGATCTGACGTGTCTTGAGGATATTATCCTGATCTTTTCCACCCAACAAACATGTTAAAAAAAATCCCTCAATATGTCATTAATGAGGCTCTGGAAAACCACGGGAGCATTGGTGAGGCCCAAAGGCATCACCAAGTACGCAAAGTGTCCGGATGGTATATTAAATGCTTCCATTCATCCGCCTCCCTGATACAAATGAGGCGATGAGGATTCCAGAGAGTTCATGAAAATAGTGTCCCTGTGGACGGTTAATGGGAGGTAATCGCTACTAGTTTTTGAATGTCATTCAGTGCTCTTTAATCAATGCACGGTCATAGTGTCTTGTCTTTCTTGGGAACGAAAAGGGAACCAGAACATACTTGGTTTGAGGGATGGATGATGCCGGCAGCTAACAACTCACCAATGTAACCCTCAGCTGGAAAGGGAGGCAATGGAGAGGTGGCTTGAGGGTATCGGGGCTCTGGAGAGAAGGTCACCACAACCATAGCGACGCGAGAGGCTTGATCTTGAAAACTTCTTGAAGGTTGTGTTACTCAGTGGGAATGGAGGACAGATGGTGAGTCGGGTGGTGAGGGAAATTCGTGTGAGCTGGACGGTAGCGGCAATCTTGGGCAGTTGATCAGACTGAACAGACTCCAGCTTGCGACCTCATCACTGGGCCGGTCTATAAGTGCTTCTTTAGCCATGGATAGCTGAAGATCAGAGGGGTCTCAGGGGGAAGCAGAAGTGTGGAATGAAAGAGTCTCTGCGATTACCAAAGAAAACTAAGTGGACTGGTTCCACTTGATGAGTGATCAGGGTTAAACTTTGGTTATTGAGAACAGTTGCAGGAATGGGAGGTTGAAGAGGAACCAGTGGGAGAGCTGGTTGTTTGTTCAAATTTCAGGAAGAGGCCAGGGTGAAAGGAAAAGTATGCTTCAGCCCATGCCGGTGCGTTTCCTCTCAGCTGTCCAACAAAACAGGAGTTTCAAAGCATCGGCCGAAAACAAGCGAGCACTGTAACAAATCCACACACCAACCCAACTCACCCAGGAGACAGCACTGTGGAAAATGGGCTTGACAGGGGAAAAGGCGGAGCAGCCACTATGGTGGCGGTGGATGGAGAAGGATAGGTAGGTGCACGTGGCTGACTAGGACCGGGAGTGCCTTCAGAACAGAAACTACAGTTTGTGGATAGAAATTTTACACTGATTACTTAAAAAGTCAGGACATGTTGACCGAACCACGACTGCCTGCTTAGAGATTTCCGTCTGAATTGGGTCCATTTCTTCAGCCAGTTCATACTTTCAAGGTCAGAAGGATCCAAGTGCAGACACAACACAGAGCAGTAATAAGATTTCCCAAGTTTGAATGAAAATGCAGAATAACCAATGGCGAGACGTGAAGACGTGGCGGGGGAATCTCTGACGAGGAAACGCTGAAAACAGAAGAAGAGCGAAGCGGTAGTGGAAAGATCCTGGTTATTGATCTGTAGCTTTAGGTGGAGACATAAAGCTGTGGAGGGAGGGTGGGGTAGCCGGGTGGGCGTCCAAGTGGCGAGTGAGTGAGTGGAGTTCCAGTAATCCAGAGGATTGTGACAGGCAGGAGAAACAGGTCAGTCGTTCAAATCCAGGAGAGCGAGTTACAGAATGAAGCGGAGTGTTGACCATGGACGCCGTGTCCAGAATGCGGAGTTGTGAACGAGTCACGTGGTGACTTGACGAGATGCTGTGGGACATGAGGTTAAGAAACAAGAAGTTACGAGGCCTGGTTATCACCATGGCGATCTGGTGAAGAACTGACGGCAGTGCTGGTCTTAAGTATGGTCCTGCTGATTGCCAGAGATGGCTCCGCCCCCAAAGGGCTGGGCTTTGACAGAAAAACATCATTACACTGACTACTTCCTGTTTGTATTTCTGTCTGTGTGCAGTCGACCGCAGCTCTGGAGAGACTCGGGACCCCTTCCAGGGAACCGGATCAGCCGCTGCCGCGTCTGCATGAACCAGATATAACTTACTGCTGCGCCTCCTGCTGGTGCTGCTGCTGTAAATACGGCTGCTGTTCACATCACTACTGAGTCATACTACTGATAATAATAATGACTATTCATATTTTAAAATATGTGATAATATATGATACCATAATAGTCCTGCTGATGTTGTCTGTGCAGCGCTGTGCTCAGAGAGGCTCCCCTGCTTTCTCATATTCAGGCAGAGCTGTTTATACTTTCATGCTGTTTAAGAAAAAGAGCAGATTCTTTGGGTGAATTTTGTGAACTTTATTCTGTTTAATAAAAAATGTTTTCTAGAAGTCTCCTGTGAGCCGTCCTGTTTATGCACTTTCTCACCACATGCACTATATGCAATACTCCTTCACCTTTTTTCTGTTTAACATCACACTGATGGATCAGAGAGATTCAGTATCTTGCCCGAGGATACTTTGGCATGCAGACTGGACCCGCTCCACCTCCTGAGCTGCAGCCATCACTGCGAACTTTGCAAAAACCTGTCAGCATCTTTAGACGTCGCTCTGTCTTTAAACATGAAGATAGATTGTTTAAAATAAAGAAACGTCTGACTTTCTCAAACTGTGAGAGAGGCAGACGCTGCTTCCTCAGATGTTTTGGTGTCGACGTGACATTATCACAGAGCCGCTGCAGATGTGCGGAGGCCGTCTGAGTGCAGTGAACTCATCCTCATTCTGACTGAGCATTGAGACATCGTGCTCAGCAACAACACTCGGGTGGTGTTTCGACGATACAAACAATAAAAACTAACGTGATGTGAGATTAGAAAATACTGAACTACAGTAGCTGATACACACACAGCCCCAGTCTTTGCACTGCAGGTCCAAACACCTGCACGGCGTAACAGCTGCGATGCATCTGCTCTGAAAGCACGACAGATGGGAGGATTTGGGCTCTTTTACATGTGTTTGGTGGAAGAATACTCTGCTTGGCACAGCATGCATCACTGTGAAACGCCACAGTCCTTTAAATCCTCCAATTTTGCTGAGAAAAGGTGAAAACGACCTGATCTTTCAGCTGAGGGTTGTTATTCAGCGTACGCCTGACTCGTCCTCCCGACTCTATAAATATTGGAGGCTTACAGTCTGTCAGAAACATGCAGTCGTGCTGTTTGACCTGTAAAGACGTCTGTGCCTCTTGGTTTATTTTGCATTTCCACAACAGTGCAGTCCTGATGAACTGGACCGTCAAAAGTCCTCCAGCGGTCTGAAGTTTGAAGCCTAATCTTGAAAGTAGAGATAGTGTCTGTCTCCTGAATCCAAACTGGAAGCTGGTTCCACAGAAGAGGGGCCTGAAAACTGAAGGCTCTGCCTCCCATTCTACTTTTAAATACTCTAGGAACAACAAGTAGGCCTGCAGAGCGAGAGCCAAGTGCTCTGATGGGTCTTTGCTTTACAAATGGTGTCAGGGTGTCGGAGAGGTTTTGTGTCTCTTGGGGTTTTTCTAAAAATTGTCTGCATGAAAGAAACATGTGACCGATGTCCCAGCACTGATTAATGAACTTGTTTTGTCTGATATTTGTGTGGCTGCAGGAGGCTGTGAGCGGCCCTCTAATGCATTTTCATATCTAAAGATTAGCGCAGCAGATAAGTGATTTCTCTTATTAATGTTGCTCAAAAACAACAAGACGACTCATGAAATTTCATTTTAAAGCTTAAATCTGAGGCGTTGGCGGCGGCGGTCGAGTCGGTTAACGTTCCCGCTCACGCTGAGGGCGTGATGTGAGCGCTCGGCTCCAAATTAAAGTGTAATCGTTGTGTTTGTGACTTCACACAGTGACTCAGGGTGGAAACAAAAACATCACAGGGGGGAGCGTGATGTCATCGCTTTCCATCGTGTGTGTGTGTTCGTGCCAGCGGCTCCTTAGCAATGGCTGTTCGCTGTTAATGTGTTGCCACGGCAACCGGCGGCTGATAATGCGTTGTTCATTATCCTCCAGAGAAGATGATGAAGACGAAGACGGTGAAGGAGAAAATGTGTGTGGAGCCCAGAATCACAGATTGATCTCAGATTTGTCGGCTCTTCCTGTGACGAGCCAGAGCACAGGACGAAGGTCCATCAAAATGAAACTGACTCTTACAGACAAAATCGCAACATGATGGGAAAATAGATGTGGAAGGACGTGCACGTAGTCAGCATCAGCTCCTCAGCGATGTGGAAGTGCAACAGCAGAAAGAGAAGCAGCAACATATCAGACGTGTCCTTCTGAAAAAGATAAAAGCAAGAAATAAAATCTAAGTGAACTTTTGTTCAATTAGAACAAACGTTTTCAGTTCTAAACGAACGTGCTCGGCTCAGATCAGTCATCTGGAACACGAACAGAGCAAAGGGAGAACTTTTAAAAATCGCAGTGTTCTGTTGCCTGCTCTGGTTAAAGTGGTGCAGGAACCCTGCAATGAGCTGATGTGATGCTCGTGTTCGTGCTGTCTTTCTACACGGCTGAAGGTGGAGTTCAGTCAGTGAGTCTCTGCTACACTTGGTGTAAACTAACTGTGACCATGAAACCAGGCCACTGTGCAGCAAGCGAACCTGTTTATCCTGCGCGAACCTGCAGAGGGCTTTCATGCAGCCTTTAAATATCACAGTTAGCCTGCAGCAGCTTTCACAACATGAAGAAACATAATGTGACATGTGCAGATTGAAAACAAGAGGACTTAATGTCTTTGAAGCGAGCGAAGCTAACGTTCACCTTCCTGATGGCTGGTTGTGTAAAGCGCTTTGGGGTCCTTAGGGACTAGAAAAGCGCTATACAAATACAGGCCATTTACCATTTTACCATTCCTCTCCCTGTTAAATCAGCAGCTGGACCTTTAGCTGCAACTCACCGTGAGACGAACTGCACACACACAAGCTGCGTCTCAGTGCGTGGGCTGCAACCTCCTGAGGACCCGGGCCGAGAAGACCGAGAAGGCCGGAAGTGAGCGTCTGTGAAATTGGACGGTCTAACCTTCTGATCTGCGTCACCGCTGTCTAAATATAACAGGACACCGGAGTAAACTCTCGACCATCTCACACTTATGATAATCAGTCTGTTTGACGTTTATTCGGCTGTGTGAAAACTAGAACTTTAATCTCAGCCAAACAGATTCACTCAGGAACAAATCAAACACTGAAAGAAGCCAAACAATAACAGTTTTAAGTTATCTGAGTGACTCACAAGTCTGAAAACGACGTGCCGGGAGTTCGCTGTCCTCGCCCGGTCAGCTATCGAGCTGGTGGGTAACAGACGTCTCTGAAAACATCGGAGCACTTTTGCAAACATGTGATGTCCTGATAAATCTGCAGATATTTGAAGTTTACACAGCTACTGTCTCGCCTGAAACTACCTTAAAAATGTATTTTGCGACACAGAAAGAGTAATAAGAGTAATATTAAAACTAAGTAGCGGCTGATATCGTTGGAAACTGGACTTGGCTGGGCCGCGCTATGAATTCTGGATATGGTGGGCCACGAAGGACACACCCGACCCATCCTTCAAATTCGGGGAAATGAAGGACACATTGATATCGTCGTGTCGGTGTTGTTCCCAGATCAACACCAACATGACGATCAGATCATCCATTTTGCACAGCCTTTGTCGCCTCGCTGTGACGTTAAACCTGCAGACACCTGCACTCCTTGTGGCCCATTTTAACCTGGCTATAAATGATGCATACAGTTTTGCCTCTTTTATCTCTTTTCGTGACTTAAATGTTGGTAATTATGACCCATTAGGACTGCCTTTGCTGCGTTACTGTTTAGGCTTGAAGGTGCACAGTTGATGTGAAATAATAACTTCCCTCAAATGTGTTAAAGTAACGAGCCTGTTTTTAAAATGTGAGGAGTAGAAAGTTCAGATATTTGTGTTAAAAAGGAGTAAAAGTAAAAGGAGTAAAAACAATACTCCAGTAAAGTACAGATACCAGAAAAATTCTACTTAAGTACAATAAATAAGTAAGAATGCAAACATTGATGTGCTTTATTAGTTTTTAAAAATAATTTCCTGAATGTGTCGTATTAATGTTCTTCGTTAAAATAATCCTATTTGTTCCAGTCTCGAAAGGAGCCAGCTGAGGTGGTTCGGGCATCTGACAAGGATGCATCCTGGGCGCCTCCTGGGTGAGGTGTTCCAGGCATGTCCCACCGGGAGGAGGCCCCGGGGCAGACCCAGGACACGCTGGAGAGATTATATCTCTCGGCTGGCCTGGGAACGCCTTGGTATTCCCCCGGATAAGCTGGAGGAGGTGGCTGGGGAGAGGGAGGTCTGGGCCTCTTTGCTTAGGCTGCTGCCCCCGCGACCCGGCCCCGGACAAAGCGGATGAAGATGGATGGATGGATGGATGTTCCAGTCTCCTCTGCTGAGGGTGGAAGCAGAAACCTGTCTAACCTCCATCCACACAAAGAAAATACTGTGGCAATAAATTCTCAGTGATTCGGTTTCCATCAAAAGTCTGCCAACTTTTAAAACCATCTCTGACTGACATAAGAATACAAAAATAAATAAAAAGACACATTTTAATGTCCAAAGTTTGAAGCCTAATCTTGAAAGTAGAGATAGTGTCTGTCTCCTGAATCCAAACTGGAAGCTGGTTCCACAGAAGAGGGGCCTGAAAACTGAAGGCTCTGCCTCCCATTCTACTTTTAAATAGAGTCAGAACAGGGTGGGGGACACGTGCCCACATTATGTTCATGGCAAGAGAAGATGAGAGCTTTTACCCCAGGGTGCGTTCTTCATTCTCAGCTCACTACAGGTTTCCCAGCCTCAGAAACAGCACAGCTACATAGAAGTTAAGACTCACTAACACTATAAACTAACATGAGCTGTGAGCTCAGTTTCATGATCGTTAACATGCAAATCGTTGTTGCTAAGATCAAGTTCTTTCTCTCGTTCCTGAGAGGAAGCTCCAAGAACTATGTATGATTCACACGCTAGTTTGGTGCAAGTGTCCATCGCTAGGTTGGGGAAACGCAGCGGACTCTGAGGATGAACTCTCCCACTGAAAACATTACATCATCTTTATTGGGTCTTCTGGATTATTGAGCATCAGGACAACTAATGCTGGCTATCCGCACAGCAAACTGTGTAGGTGTGATCGTGGCTCAAGAGTTGGGCGTTCGTCTTATAACCGGAAGGTTGCCGGTTCGAGCCCCGGCTCGGACAGTCTCGGTCGTTGTGTCCTTGGGCAAGACACTTCACCTGCCGCCTACTGGTGTTGGCCAGAGGGGCCGATGGCGCGATATGGCAGCTTCTGTCAGTCTGCCCCAGGGCAGCTGTGGCTACACCTGTAGCTGCCTCCACCAGTGTGTGAATGTAAATCGCTTTGAGGGCCCCGGAAAGCACTATATAAATGCAATCCATTATTATTAGGTACATCACACACAGATACTAATAAGTAAGAAGAAATACCTGTACAGTAACCTCACAGCAGCCATATTATTGGTCAGGTGATCCCTTCCACTGCCGATGTGGCAACAACAGAGCCGTTTCCCCTCCTTAAGAAACGTGTGTGAACCATCCAAAAATCACGACTTACCTCTGTTTCTATCATTGTGTCGTATCCCACCTTTACGTGTCGTCTCGGTGTGATCCGGCTGAGCCAGAGCAGCTCCACCGGGCCGCTTCTAACTTTAAACTGTTGTTGACTCTGTCATATTTTGTGTTCTGTTTTTTCTCTAAAAGCCAATAACAACACTACAAAACTCTCCACACCTGTACAAGCGCGGCTGATGTGAGCAGAGGAAGCTGAAGGGAAAGCAGAAGTAACCTGTTAAACGTCCTGTGAGTGTTTGTGTCATTCAGGCCTGAGAATGTGAGTTTGTCCTCAGCGAAACCAGGGGCCGCAGTAAAAATGTCAGAGCACTGCGGAGTGATAATCAGCTGCAAAAGGTCCCACAGCAGAGAGAGGTCAGAGGTCACAGAGGAACAATGAGGGGAGCTGCAGTGTTTGTGCAGATAATCCATCCCGCAGCACCAGATTGGATCAGGCTGGGTCAGGCTGGATTGGATAGCCTTTATTGTCCTCAAGGGACAATTGAGTTACAAACTGTGGTGACCAGCCAGCGAGATAGCATTAAACAAATGAAAGACACAGACACGGGAACTTGGTGGGTGTCTGCACTCATACGTTGGATCTAGCTTGTTCCGGCGCATCCCACAGATATTCGATCAGATTGGGATCTTGGACGTCTAGAGGCAGAGTTGGCCTCTTTGTTGTTTCTGGAGTGGTTTTAGCAGAATGCTGGCCTCTGATGGGGGAGAGTGCTGGGATTTTGTAGATGTCATCAATAAAACTGTCAAATAATAATGTGGGTGCAAAAGAAAACATGCAGCACTGCTCCTGATTCACTCATTCATCCTTCAATTTGCAACTCAAATGTACTTAAATAGCACAAAATCACAGCAGCTGTTTGATACTGTAAGGTGAAAACTCTACAGTAATACAGAGAAACCCCAACAACCAGACCACCCCAGTGAGCAAGCACTTGGCGACAGTGGGAAGGAAAAACTCCCTTTTAACAGGAAGAACCAGGTTTGGGGTGGAGTGAGGAGGAGCTGCTTTATTTCTTTTCTTTTGCAAAGCGTCCTCGGGTTAAAGGAACTGCAGAAATCAAAGTTTCTGTTATTATTATGACTACAAAGATGGCCGTCTGAAAACAGCTTCAGCCATTCTGAAACTTGAAAGTAGAGCACTAGTCATCAAATTCAGTCCACCCAGGTTTTATTCACCTGGAGTGATGTCATCAGTTTTACTTAAATCCTTAACAAAGAGGCAGAGGGGTCACTGCTGACCTGGTGCTGGTTAGAGCCAGTTTGCTGTAGCATTAGCCAAACTGCTAACAACTCATCCAAACAGCAGGAAGAAAAACTTCTTTCCTCTTTTTTGTTCTGCTCTTTAAACTGGACACACTGGATTCGATTTAGCACACAATTAAATATTTGAAAGTGTAAAATGTGAACATTTAATGCTCCTGCATTTATTCCCCGTAGGAAGATCGGTTGTGTTCCTCCTGAAATATAATATCAGGATCGGTCCTCGCGGCGTGTACATCGTGAAGAGCTGCGCTGCTTATTGCGAGCCGTTATCTAAAGTGCTTCCACTGAAGTTGGACTTGAATCGAGTGTTATTTTACGCTCTGCTGGGACTGCGTTGAGTCATCCGTGTTGGTGGGATTCCCTGATGCCATTTCCACTCTGTCTGCCTGCAGAAGAACATTTGAAAGCAGCACAAAGTGTTTTTCGACAGTATAAAAGTCGTGTTTGTTCTGACTAAATGTTGAGTGGGCGACTCTCTGCTGCTGCCTCTTTGTTTAATGGAGATATCAGCGAGTGCTAATGAAGTCTGCTAATCCTCTGAACGCTCCGTTAATTCCTGTCCTCTTCAGCCCGACGTTCCGCTGTTGTATTTGTCGGAGATGAGCGGCGGCAGCCGCGGCGCGCTGCTGCTGATAGGTTTATTGTTTTATTGCTCGGCTTCCATTTAAAGTCAATAAGGATTAATGGACTTTTGTTTAACTTGTAAGTCAGAGTTCCTTCATCACCTTGCAGCTCGCCGGCTGTCAATCAGCCACGCGGCATCATGTGACCCACAGGAGGAGGAGCACCAGGCTTCAAAAGGGCAGCACCCACAGCACCAGGACCAGAGAGAGCCAAGAACCAGAACCAGCACCAGGACCAGCAGAAGAAACCAGACCAGCACCAGTAGGAGCTTCTCCTTCTCCTCTGCTCTTTTTCTTGGTTCTTTTCCTCTTTTAACATCTTCTTCTTGCTCTCCTCCAGGTATGCAGTGTGTACGTTGTCCCGCCATTTTGGTTCTCATGGCACTGGTTCTGTGCAGTACCGGAGTTTCCTCTCAGCCAGACAGAGACCAGCTGCAGGACCCGGACCTGGAGCTGGAGCTGGAGCTGCGCAATCATCGGCTGCTGCAACGACCTCGCAGCGCAGGGTTCCTGTCACAGGTGAGACCGAGCACCCTGACAGCTCGCAGCATCGTTTTAGTGCGCCATTACTTTGAAGGAACAGTGGGGAAACAGCTCCCTTCAGATTAAAGCGTCGCGATGATAAGGCTCTGTTAGTGAGATGCTTTATTATCTTTGGAGCCAGGCTAGCTGGTTCCCTCTTATTCAACATGTTTTTATGCTAAGCAAAGCTCACAAGGTAGCAGAAAAGACAGTTAGAGGGTTCCAAGTATTTCTTCAAAGTTCTGCTTCAGCTCCATATTTCTATTCTTTAACTCTGCCAGAGCAGCTTTGCATGATTCACAGCTCAGAATAATCCTTCTTTATCTGATCCAGGGCATTTCCCATCTGCCTTCACTGAATCAAACTCTGATTGGCTGCTGAATGTGTGGGTGGGACTTGTGTTTGCCGAGATGATTATATCAGGATATTTGCTCTCCATGACATCATAGAGACACAAAAGTGGAAAAAACAAAAATACAAACAAAAAGTGATTTACAACAGAAGCCGAGTTACCTCGTTTCATTCTTCTGCAGTTAAAACTGGACAGTTTGTTTCTTCTTATGATTTCTTGCTCTGTTCATCCACATTAATGTTTTGGAACAGCAGGTCAGTTCAGATCAAATGTGTCTTCTTGGGAAGATCCCAGAAAAACTTGGTGCAGTTCCAAGTTGCTCTAAACAGTTCTGAGCTCTTCTGTTTGGTTACTATTCGATGTGTCCTAATCCGTGCTGAATCATTCTGACCTGCTCTAAACTCGTTCATCACTGTTGCCAAACTCCCAGGTGTACCACATGGTTCCAAAAAAGTGATCTAAACTGTTCTAGCTGCTCTTAGCTGTGCTAAAGGGTCTGCTTTGGTGCTAAACTGGTTTCTGGATCCTCAGGAGTGGAGTAAACGTGCGGTGGAGGACCTGCTCGCTCAGATGTCTCTGCCTGAGGCCGACGTCCAGCGGGAAGCTGAGGCAACAGGCGGGAGGATGAACCTGGAGCGGTCTGCCGACCAACCCAACAGCATACCCCCCCGCGAACGCAAGGCCGGCTGCAAGAACTTCTACTGGAAGGGCCTCACTTCCTGTTAAAGCCCCCCCAGGTACGTGACCACCTGCTTAAGCTACACCTACAAACTATACCAGTTAACCTAGATACCAACCTGCTGTCTCACCTGTCTTCTTTTTTGCTTCCAGATGAGGCCACGCCTTCCTAAGACCAGTGGACCGATCCCCTATCACCTGGCCTTCACCTGAGAGATTGGATGGACCAATCAGCAGCTGTCTGGCTGCATCATACCTGAATAATTAATGTAATTATCAAATAAAGAGAGAAATCTGTGAAGTCTGTGTCCCCGCCTCCTCTGTCTGTCTGAACTGTGAACACACATCC
Organism: Rhamphochromis sp. 'chilingali'; assembly: GCF_963969265.1. Taxonomy (NCBI): domain Eukaryota; kingdom Metazoa; phylum Chordata; class Actinopteri; order Cichliformes; family Cichlidae; genus Rhamphochromis; species Rhamphochromis sp. 'chilingali'. The sequence continues at coordinate 1,193,903 of NC_137935.1, read as the reverse complement.
AGCTGTGCAGCAGCTGTTAGCATCCTGACAACAGACTCCTGCATGCGTGACCGGGAGGAGCAGTGGGAGCACTGGGAGTGATCGGTGTGTTTGTGTGGAAACAGCAGCAGGCCTTAGTGTTTGAACAGAGAGCGAGAGGGGCGAGTCTAATTAACCTTAAATGGAGAGCAGCGAGAGAGAGCAAATATTGGCTGAAGACATTAAACGGCTGAGAGAGAGTCGGAGTGATTGCAGGCAGACACTTTAGTCCATTAAAGGGCACAACATCACTCACACACATCTTTGAAAGCTTCACACTAATGTGCACACTCAAGCCCCGCCCTCTTCCTGAACATAAGCCACCGATTGGCTGCTATGCAGCAGCGTGTTCGTGTTTCACTTTAGGAGAACGAATACGTCCGCTGTTATTTCAGCGTCTTAGACACTGATCTGAGGCAAGGTCATGTCAGCAGAGCGAGGGTCACATTTACAGCTCGACTCACGCTGCTGATCTGTGCTGGCCTTTAATTATTAAACCGAACATGACGACCACATGCAGTGGCGGTCCTAGCCTGTTTGGCGCCCTGGGCGAACACTCCCTCTAGCACCCCCCTCCCACACACACACGCACACACAAAACATATTAAGGATTGTACATTAACATAAAGCTGTTGTACACACACACACATATATGAAGAGAGAGAGAGTGCATAGTATGCAAATGGCCACCAAACAGCCATCATAATTCCTCACACAATGAGAACAGGACAAATCAACAACTGACACTGACTCATTAATATTAAAATCTGTAACATCATGTATTGTTTGGAGTTTAGTCTGTTACTGTTACTATTTTTACCATTTCTTCTTGGAGCAACTGTAACCCACATCATTTCCTTAGGGATTAACAAAGTATTCTGATTGGTTCAGGATGACCTGCCATTATCCAATCACACATCTGCTTACCTGCATTTGTTGCTCGTTTCTCCTCCTCTTCTTTTCCCTTTTTTCTAAACTGAGCACCTGGTGGCTTTGAACTTTGTACAGAATTTCAAAAAAACATCAGTGCAGATTATAAGTCTGTATCATGTCTGGTGTTTTCGTGTTTGTTGGTTTGTTTTTATTTTGTGGGTTGGTTATTAGACGCTGCTCCAGCCACCAGAGACTCCCCGCCGCCCCGCCCTCTCCTCCCTGTGCCGCCAGCAGCAGGCGCAGCTCGCAAACGGAGGGCGCCCTTACGCCCAGCAAATGGGCGACAGAAAACCGATCGGTGCCTGTGCCATTTCCTGGCTGACGTCGGGGCAGCATGAGTATGAGCTTTTTTTTTTGCCGCCCCCCACCACGATGCCGCCCCGGGCAACCGCCCGTGTCGCCCGTTTCTAAAACCGCTACTGACCACATGACGTACTGACGTCTGTCCAACCTCCTTACAGCTGCAAACAAACTCGATATGTTGAACTAACAGCCTGCAGGTCGTTTGCTCTTCTTCACTGCAGTAAAATAAGAGCACAAAGATAAGAGGAGGATGCAGGACAGGACGACCTGCTGCACACGGCGAGCTGTGGGGCCATGTTTCTGATCTTGTGCTGCGAGGCCACTGTAGCACGTCTGCAGT
>NC_137935.1:1157309-1187309 GCF_963969265.1 Rhamphochromis sp. 'chilingali' | reverse complement strand
GACTTTTGAGTTGTTCTCTGTCGCTCTCCCAGAATCCCGCGGTGGAGATGCACGATGTGTGCTGACCTGCTAATTATGTGGACGACAGAAACCTGTGTGTGTGTGTGTGTCACACACACCTGCTGTGTTTCTGCTCATTGATTAGTCCAGACTGACAGACAAATTCACCTCCAGCCGAGTGTCTGATTGGTCAGCCTGCAGCGAGGTGTTTTAGTGGTCCGCTCCCCCGCGGGGTGTCGGTGTGACGCTGAACCCCACCACACCTGCACCAGCTGGACCTTTGAACCCATTAAGGGAGCAATTCACACATATTTCCACGCTTATTATGGGAGGAAGGCGAGGACGGGAACAACGACAGAGTCAACCTGACATTAAACATAAGGAAATTTCCATCAGTGCGGGATTTAAAAACCAGGAAGTTCCAACACCATGCCATAAAATTAAAAAATCTCATACGATTTAAATTCAGGGGGTCAGCACTCACCTTTCCTCACCTGCTCCACCCACTCCCACTTCCCCATCCTCCAGTCAGAACCTCTCAGTGCAAAGAACGGAGACTGTGTTGAAACAATGTGAACGTTGCACAGGAAACACAATACTACCAAAAGTATTCACTCACTCATCCAAATCATTGAATTCAGGTGTTCCAGCCGCTTCCATGGCCACAGGTGTAGGTGTGCAGACTGCTTCTACTAATGTTTGTGCGACAGTGTTCAGCTATCAGCATCTTCTTCTCTGAATTTCAGCTGTAGTCAGCTGAGGAGCTGGCAGGATGTGACTCCACGAGCAACATGTTCCCTCTTCTCTCTTTCAAAATAAAACTACAGGAATTTACGGTGTTCTGAGAGAAGAATGGAAACGTGGTCGTTTTGAAGCTTTGAGCTTGTATTTAACGTTCCTCACACACATGCAGAGATGGGCAGTAACGCGTTACTTGTTACTTGTAACGCGTTACTGTAATCTGATTACTTTTTTCAAGTAACGAGTAAAGTAAGGGATTACTATTGCAAAAACGGTAATTGGATTACCGTTACTTTCCCGTAGGAGCGCTGCGTTACTGCGTTACTAAAACCGTGATTTTTTGCGAGAATGTCTCACAACAGTGACGTAAGCGAGTGCGCCGTTCGTGACAACAGCTGTGTGCAGATCAACAATGGATCATATATCGAGTGCAGAGAGAGTATGAGCGTGCAGCGTTTAAAGCGTGGAAGTACTGACCTTACTTTGAGTTTGATTCCATAAAAAGTGACAAAAACATTAGTGTCCGCTGTGCGTGGGAAGAAAACTTCTTTTTACAGTGAAAAAACCCCTAAACTTCCAACAAGCACCGAGTAGCTACGACGTAATGGGAAACTCACAGAGAAACTCGCGGATTCTTCCACTGACCGCGGCACACCTGCACCAGGGTAAACCTCCGCCTACCCCACTCCTGCTTTACAGGTGAAAATAGAGCAACAGCACCGCTGAGTCTTTGACTTTATTTATTTTCTGCTGTGTTTTACTTGCATCTATTTGAAAGACTGAGTGTAAACACAAAAAATATTTTATTTTATGTGCTGGAATGTGCAGAAAATAGGTTTAAATGTTAAACTAATTTCTTCCAGTCAGAGAATGTTGCAGATAATTAAATTTTTGCTTGATGCATAAAGTTAAAAGATTAAAACTGATAAAACAAGTTTTAAAAAGAGACTTTTCCATTTGATTACATTTTGTATGATGGATTATGCAGGAAGTAGAATTGGGCTGAAAGATCTATCACTTTATCACCTCTTCAGGTTGTAAATCGTGCTTTTAAAAAGCAACTAAGTAACTAAGTAATTAATTACTTTTGAAAATAAGTAATCAGTAAAGTAACGGGATTACTTTTTTGGGGAAGTAATCAGTAATTAGTTACTGATTACTTTTTTCAAGTAACTTGACCAACACTGCACACATGCAAAGGTGAGTTTGGCAAAGTGTTTAGAAATCATCTTCAGGTAAGTGTGGTTCAGGTTCTCTCTGTGCTTTGCTGGACAGCTAGCTGAGCGGCTAGCCTTTACTTGTTGCTAACTCAACTTTTTACATCAGGTTTGTAGGGACGGTTGACTTTTCCAGGTCTCATTGGAATTAAAAACAAAGTCCATAAAGTGCCTTAGCTGTAACACAGACTGCATGAAAGCTAGGCCAATTATTTCTGAAGCAACAGATAAGAGAAAGTCTTACTGCTAAAACATGTTTCCACTCACACCGAATGACGGGGGGGGGGGGGGTCTCATTTCTGTTATTTAAAATGATAATAGAGTCAAGTGAGTGAATGACTCCATGCTTCTATTCCTACAGGTTATCCAGATCATGGTGGCAGCTGTCAGAGCTGCACAGGCTTCCCTCTCCACTTCCTCCAGCTCTTCCAGGGTGACAACAAGGCATTCCCAAGCCAGCTGAGAGATGTAATCTCTGCAGCACGTCCTGGTTCTGCCCCAGGGCCTCTCCTGCTGTGCCTGGCGACTCACCTAGGGTTGCAAAGCAGCTTGCAGAGGCAGTGGTAGACAGGCTAAAGCATGATTTATGGATGATTATAAGCAGAGGCTCTGGAGACGAGCTTATGTGGAGTCCAATTAAAAACCACAAACTCATAGCTGGATGCATGCACGCTGAATGCTGATTGGTTGAAGGGTCAAAATATGAAGTGTGGCTGCAGTGAAGAGTTTCCACACTCAGCATCACTGAGAGATGTTCTTTAGCCTTTAATGTTATTTTAATGTTCTAAGGACCTGAAACACCAACAACATGCATGCATGAGTCTGCACAGCTCGCTGTAGCACCTGCAGATTACCGACCTGCAGCCGTGCACGTCGCGCTTCTGCGGCCGAGCTTCTCTTCACAGCTGAGCTCTGCGAACACACTGAATGTATCAGCTGGAGTTAATACTGCACAGCGGTCGGGGGAAATCATTTGCATCATATTTATGTGAGAGCAGAGATGAATCAGCTTCGCGAGTCTGTAAGTTGCTGTTCCACAGGGCACGGGTTCACACGGCGTGCAGGAAGTGAAGACCTGAATTTATTTATCCAATGTTTCCGAGCTGGGATGTTCTGATGCTCAGTGCAGGCTGTTTAAATGTGTATGAGGTCGGTTCATTGTGCTGTCGCACACATGACAATATCTGATTTGTTGTTTTTTATTGTGTCTGAATAATTTCGCCTGAGCAGACATGCAAATAAAATCAGGGACACGATGCTCCAAATTGAGACTGTGCAGAAGGAAGCAGACGAATCGCAGCAGGCCGTTAATCCACAGATCGCCGCCTCGCTCTGTCTCTCCGTCGGGCTGTCGTCCTCTAACTCGCACCAACAGGCCGAACCAATCAGCTGTCACGACAGGAAGCCGCTGTGGTCCGAACACTCACAGAGGCTTTTCTCCGTGACCGCGTTGGACAGGTGTGGAAAGTGTCCTGTCGGTCGCCGTTAGCATTCTGACAGCTGAAGCTTTCGGCACGCACTCCTGCGAGGCGTGCTGGACATATCGATGACAGACGACCTCTGGAGGTCAGAAGATCTTCATGTGTTTGTGCATCTCTGTCATAAAGCTGAAGTCTTTCTTTGTTGTTGTCCTGAACTTCCTGCCCTGAAGACTTGAATCCATATGAGATCCTCATCACCTCGTAGGAGTCAGGATGCTCTGTGAAATAAATGCAGTGATTTTATCATAAATTATATTTTATTCATAACAGAACATAAGAACATAACAAATGTGGAAACTGGAAACAACAGACATCTCTTGGTTTTGGGGGGGGGTGATAAAAATATGAGCTCCTTGTGAACATGATGGCAGCGACACGTCTGTAAAAGTAGGACAGGTCCATGTTTGCTCTCTAACACCAGTCTGTGACGGTCTGCTTCGTGCTCTCGTTGCTTTCACGAAGCTCCAGATGTTGTCAGCTGGTCAGAGGTCTGCTCCTCTGCTTTAGTCTGAGTTTGGATGGATCTGACCTGTATGGAAGCCCGTTTCTAGTATCCATAACTCGAAATTTCGACTTATTAACTCGAAATTTCAAGAAATATAACTCAAAATTTCGAGTTACTTTTCTCAAAATTTCGAGTTAGCTCTGCCAATCAAAAATCTACGTGAATGAGGTCGCTTTCTTGTTACCTGGAAGCATATGGCGCAGAGGAACGCGCACTCAAAAACGGATCCCAACAAATTGGCGCTTTCATGAGTACGTTTGCTGACAGAGACTCCTCCAGGTTCTCTGAGATGCCGATGGTGACGTGCTGTGGATGTTCACAGATGGTGGATGTCTGCCCGTCTTTACACCAGAGAAACTCCGCCTCTCTAAGATGCTCATTTTATACCCGATCACGTGACTGACCTGCTGCCAGATGTTTCTGTTTAGCATCACTTACTTTTCCAGACTTTTGTTGACCTGTCTCGACTTTTTTGAGACTTTTACTAACATATAATTCAAAATGAGTTTATTATGAGTGTGGGTGTGATCGGTTTCCTCTCGTGCTTGGATCAGAGCTCAGCTCTCGTCAGACAGATGCAGCTTCAAATGCTGCTGCGACCTTTTCAGAGCGTTTGATGAACAATAACAAACACACTGGATGTGTTTGTGTCATTTCTGAAATGTTAGCATCATTTTTAGTCCTGCTCCAAAGTTTGGGGTCACTGAGAAACGTCCTTGTTTTTGAAAGAAAAGCACATTTGCTTTCACTTAAAACAACATTAAATTAATCAGAAATGCTCTGACAATTAGTGATTAATGAAATTATTCAAGATGAACAACAGTAATACCTGCGTAGGCGTAGAACGGCTCTTTTCCAGCAAATGTCACTGCAGAGCTTCAGCAGCACACGTGTGAGGAGACGGGCTGACTGCAGTCATGTGAGCGCCGCTGCAAACACACTCAACGAAGCTTAAAGCAGCGAAAATGTCCTTGACGTGGGTCAGAGTGTGTCAGGCTTCGGTCCAGGCAGGTCAGCGTCCCGATCGATAGATTTCCAGCCGATCAGCTGATCTCCAACAATGACGCCGTGGAGCTCCGACCTCGGCCCTGTCAGTCCAAACACCGACTCGTTATGAAGAAGCAGCTGACTCACTGTGTTACTGTGCTGTGTTTCATCTTCCTTCATTCACGCCAACCTGGCCCCGCCCCTCCCTGAGCCTGGTTCTGCCAGAGGTTTCTTCCTGTTAAAGGGGAGTTTTTCCTTCCCACTGTTGCCAAGTGGTCCAGGCCCTGGTCATATGCAATGTGAGTGTATTAAACAGCGGTGGCTGTGTGTGCACGGCCATGTTTCAGGTTTTTCTGCTGCAGTATTAAAAGAGGAAAACGAGGCTGTGAGGGGAGCAGCAAACAGCGACGCGTCTGCAGCTTAACAGCAGGACACTGTTGGTGGGAAGAGCCTCGCTGCTGCGACTGAAGCTTCGTTACTGAGACTCCCACAGGTCTGAGCACATTAGGACCTCGACAGGGGTCAAACGTGAGCTCGCAGTCACAATGGACCAAAGAGCCGCTTGAGCTCTGCAAATAACCCCAAACGCAAAAATGAGCCCATGAAATGAACATGTTTCCTCTGCCTGTACGTCTGCACTGCATCACGTCAGCGTCGGATCAGCTCTCACACGAAACTAAAGTAAAACAGCCTCAAAGCCGCGACGCACGAGCTCATCGCATGTCAGCTGACTTACAGGCACAAACTGTACCACACAGATTTCAATAACCACTCAGCTGTGCGTGTCAACAGGTAAATGGTTTTTCATTGACAGACCTGCAGGCAGCAGCACAATGATGCGCTCGATGTGAGGAGGGCGGAATAATTATTTCAAACCAGAGCTGATGCTTCACTGAGCACACGACATTTATCAGCAAATTGAGTCAGAGATGGAAGAACGAGAAGAAAGAGACGTGGCAAGAACAGTTACCTCACGCTCACCTGGACCCTAAAAATAATCAAATCAAATAAGCATCAGCCAGAGCATCATCCTGCCCCTTCACCTGCTCGCCATCTCACCAACACACGACTGCTCAGTGAAACAATCAGTAAAGCTAGACTGAAGTAAAAATGAAAACTGGCTTACAAAACTACTTAAACTGAAGTAAAAATGCCCAGAAAATGTCTTCAGCTTTAGTCTCTACCAAGCAGCTGCAATTCCTTCAATGTCCAGCAGAGGCAGCAGTGAGTCAGCCGCAAAGACATGTTAATAAACCCGTTTACGGTCTGTCCATCCAACTGTTTGCTCCTTTTCAGGGTCGCTGGAGCCTATCCCCGCTGTCTCAGGGTGAGAGGAGGGGTACACCCTGGACAGGTCGCCAGTCTGTCGTGTTTTGTGTTTACTGTGATAGAATAGAATAGAATAGAATAGAATAGAATAGAATAGAATAGAATAGAATAAACCTTTATTATCCCACGGATGAGAAATCTCGGTGTTACAGAGCTCTTACAGCACGGGAAAAGGAAATATAACAGGAGGACACAGGGTGGTCCTATATGCAGGTAACAATGTACAGAATACAGTAAACAAACAGGCTGGTGAGTAAGACGACCAGAACCATGTTAAGCTGCATCATAGAGTCTCGCTCCTTCCTACACTGAAATGAAGTGGACTGTGAAGTGGGGTGCACCCCCAAAACCAAGTGAACAACACGTTCAGCCATTTATGTTCACAGTGTGTTCACAGAAATACCTCAGGATTCATGACGACATCATCACACATCATCTGTTTAAGCTCACGGGCGCTCGCTGCGCCGACACAGGAGGAGCAAACGTCAGCGATGCAGACAGAGGAGGCTCTCTCCACAAAGTTTCACCTCCTGTTTACTCTCTGAGCTCCTCTCTGCTCCCCCAGTCCTTTGGTGGAAGTGTCCAGATTTCACGGACACTTCCTGTCGATCACACAGCATCAGTGACTTTAATAACGCGGCTCATGGTTCTGTCTCTTCGTTGACGTTTGTTTCAGGCAACCTTATTTGACAACAGCACGATCAAACTGGAAATTCTGGCCCCATTTGGTCCCCTGTGACAACATTCTGGACACGCCCCTGTGCTAAATCTGATCATGTGACCGCCTCCTGTCCGCGAGCCTCCGGCTGAGAAACAAAGTGAGTGGGAGGGAGGGAGGGGAGGAGGGGAGGAATTTGAAACCGGCTCATTTCACTAAACATCATCATCATCATCAGTCACCCCCCTCCACCCATCACCAAACCCACCCCACCGCCCTGGGCAATGACGTCAGCGGGGCTTTAAAAGAGCCGCCGTGACGGGACAGAAGCAGAAGATCCTCCGAGCCGCAGACAGACACACACGTGACGAAGATGAACTCCTCCTCGCGCCTCCGCTGCCTCCTCCTGCTGCTCGTCTCCCTCACCGCCTCCATCAGCTGCACCTCCGCCGCGCAGAGAGACTCCAAACTCCGCCTGTTGCTGCACCGGACGCCGCTGCTGGGCTCCAAACAGGTCCGACACGCGCACACGCACGCGCACACACGCACCCATTTCATTTGATTTCAAAAAATCTGTTTGAACTTTAATCGGAGTCTAAAAAGTTTGAAAATGATTTTCTGTGAAAGTTTTGTAGAAAAATGAAAAACTGCAGGAAAAAGTTTGAATGTATTAAATGTAATGAAACTGTAAAGGTGGAGGAAACATCACTGAGTGCAGACAAGGCTGAATATTGTCTTTATGAATGAACAGCCATAAACAAATGTACCAGATAACCAGGAAGCAGCTCCTTTAATGAAAAACACAGAAACCTGCAGCTGGTGTAAAAATCACAGCGGTTTGTTCTCTGTGAACGTTTGAGGGCTTCAGCTCTGATTTCAGCTCTGTTCACTCCTATCAAAGAAATCAGAGGCTGAAAACATCATCATCATCATCATCATCATCACTGAATAAAATCAGACAGGAAGCAAAAGGATGCAAATAAAAGCTTCAGTCTTTATTAAAAACCCTGAGGCTTTAAATCCAGAGAAACGTTTCCCTCCATCACAGAGCGCTTCAGCTTCACTTTAACTACACACGTCCTGAACCAGTCTAATACCTGACAAACGAGCTGAAATCACACCTGTGAGGGCTTCTTTTATTTCTTTGTCGTGACCTGCGTGAAGCTCTCCTGACGATGACGAGAGGGCGAGGAAAGGTTTGTTTGGCGGCTGTAAATCAGCCGATGATTCATCTGCTCATCGCTCCTTTGTGGATTCTTTATGGTCGAGTCTGGAAAGCCCGAGCGACCGATGAAGACAACGTTACTGCTGTGTGATGTTTCAGACGCTTTCAGCAGCCACTCGCGTCGTGACTTCGGTCAGACACGAGGTGAACGTTCTGAAGAAGCTCAAACAGCTTCTTCTTCCATCAGTGAAGGTTTGCAGCAGAGATCATGCAGGACTGTGACACTCTGCTGCAGGCGCTCAGCTCTTGCATCCACATCTCGACTGACGTTTCTACCTCGGCTCCACATCAGCTGCTTCTTCTGCAGCTCGACTTTCACCCATAAACATGTGAACACAGCCTCCATCTCTTTACATAGAACGGTCATTTCATCTCAGTGTTATTCGTACAGCACCGGTTCACACTGTAGGCTAAAGACTCTACAGCAAGAATCAGACGACCCGCGGCGACAGTGGGAAGGAAAGGAGAGAGAGATGGGCAGAGAGGACAAAACTAAAATGTGATGACACACAGCAGGTAGAGATCAGTGCAGACGGTTGGTGTTCAGAGAAGGGCGCGGCATGCTTTTTGAGTAAAACGGAGGATGTGGTTCCTCTCTGCAGCACCGTGACGCCATGAAGACGCCACGCAGACAGGAAACACGACGGCGTCTGACCTCTGCAGACTCACAAACACTCAGAAACTATGACATAAAACCTCTTTTTCTGTTTTGATGTGTGCAGTTTTCTTCAGCATCCCACAAACTGCTCAGCAGGAAGTGAAGGAGTCACAGCTCACCCTTTCACAATAAAGCTTGAGAGTTTTCAGAGCAGGGCTGCACGCTCCAAACTTAGTTTGTGGTTTTCTGCCCCCTGGAGGTTTAAGTGTGTTAGCATCTTTCGCTGATTGGCTTCAACCTCGAGATATCCTGCAGGTCACGGCGATGTGTTTAGAGGAATCGTCTTTGGAACAACTTTACAGATTACTGTGAAAAGTCTTTAGTTACATTAGATGTTTTCAAAACACAACTCATAAAATCTTTAAGGAAAAAGTCAAAAACATGTTTAAACTAAAACTTTAATATTTATCCACCAAATAACAACTGAACGCGTGTTGTTACAGCCGGTGTTTCAGCGACACGCTCGAACCTCAGAGAGAAATCAAAACAGCGAAACAAATTTGTCTGTTCAGAAATGTCAATAACTAATTTCACCCACATAATAAATTGTTTGTTTGTGAAACAGTAAATACAAATGAATGGATAATGAAAATATTTTGCTATTAGCATTGAAAACTATACCTTGATCATTTTTCAAAACTACTTGTAAAAAAAATTCACTTATAATAAAACAAAACCATTTATAAAAATTTCATTATTATTTCATTTAATTCTCCTCAGGAAAGAATTTATAGTAATATATGAATTAGATTTCAAACAAACATAAACTCACAAAGAAAAAACTTCTGAACATCAGAAGCTAAATTTATTTAAACTAAATCATCATGATCACGATTTATTTTATAAAATTTGTTTTGTTTTTTCACAGTGTTACTACTGTCAGTCAGTTTGTAATTATACATTAAACACAAATAACTTCATTAAATCACAAAATAAATGTCATTTTATTATGTTGTGCAAAAAGTAAAATCTTCACTTTATCAATTTTGTTTTTACTACTGAATCTGGGTGATGTCACAGACAGGAGATGTCCCTATATGGTCATCTCTGGCACCAAAGCCCCGCCCACCACCTATTTAAAACAGTTAGACGGTGGGAGATAAAGATCATGCAAAGCTCCCCTCCCCCCTCCCTCACAGAGTAAAAACAGGAACTTCGTTTCACTTTAAGCAGCCGACGCTGAGCTTTGTTGGGCTCCTCACGTTCCCGCACTGAGTTATTCGTGTGTTTTTCATCTTGACGTGTTTTCAGGACATGTCGCGGACCTCGCTGGCAGAGCTGCTCCTCTCTGACCTCCTGCAGGTGGAGAACGAGGCTCTGGAAGAGGAGAACTTCCCTCTGTCCGACGGTGAACCCGAAGACATCCGCGTCGACCTGGAGCGCGCCGCCGGCAGCGGCCCGCTGCTCGCCCCCCGAGAGAGGAAAGCCGGCTGCAAGAACTTCTTCTGGAAGACCTTCACATCCTGCTGAGAGCCTCCTGCTCCTCCTGCTGTACAGAAACACGAGACTGTCGTGATTAGTTTGGATGAAGTGTTTTGATTTCTCTGAGCTGATTCTTTCCGAATGTAAACTTGATGAAACTATTTTTAATTGTTGGTTTGAATAAAATCAGTTTGAGACAAACACTCGACCCCGTCTGCTGCTCGGGGGGTAAACACCTTCATCACGATGAAGAACTGCAGATTTTATGAAGCTGATTAATGCTGGTGAGGGGAGGGAGGGCTGAACAATAAAATAACTTTAATGATGGTTAATAAAGAGAGGAAGTGGCTCCATAGCAACCACAGGGAGGAATATTTAATCAAACTGAGATAACAAATCAGATCATAAGTTTCCATTTTATTGATCCTCAGAGGCTGGACTGAACATCACAGCAGAGAAATCAATAAAAATCACCTGTGCAGATGTTCAGGCCATAAGTATGTGGACACGTGTGCACTGACACGGAGGAGACGGGGGGCTGTGGGCTTTCTTCACCACAGAAATCAATCACTTCGCTCAAAAAAGCACATTTCAAAGCCAAACACAATAAGTAGAAAAAGCAACATTTGTGCATGTTTTTTCCAGTTTTAACTTTTCATTTTTTGCACATTTTTAATTTTAGGCTGTGAAACATTTCAACACAGAATGACCAAATAACAGAACCTCGGGTTTATATCAGCTACATGTTTCAGTGTCCTCCCGTTAGCGCTCGCACAAAGCTTCTGTTCTTCTTTGTCAAAGACAGATGATCACATCTGTCAACCTTCCCGCAGCGCTGGCGACATGTCCCCGAGCACGCCTGAACGCAAGGATTTGGTTTTGGCATTGGTGGGGACGGATGATTCAACCATCGAACTCTGCCCCGTTTCTTTTCTTTTTTCCATTTTGTCTTTGCTTCTTGATAAAAGGAGAAGTATACTTGCCTACACATGCTATTCTACCTGCTTTTAAACCGTTTAAAATTACAATTCATAGTTTTATATGTGAATTATATAATGTTAAATTCCTATTAAACAAATGACTGACTAAGTATTTTAGGCTTTAGTTTACTTCCATATAAATCAGGTATCATACAAACATAAAAATAGCTTCAAATACAGTCATGAGAATAAAAGAATATGACTTTAAGGACTTAACAACATCACTTCAGTTACACCAACATCTCTGACACATCAGCACTAAGGGAACACTGAATGACCTGCTGGTTTTGTCCATAAAACTACTCGTCTAAGATGACCACAAAGTAAAAGATCTCTCAGCAACATTATGCAACATTTTAGGCACTGTTGCCCCGATCAGGTCAGTGAGCTGGGATGTTTTATTCTAAACATGAACTACTGTTACAGCAACACACATGGACTACATGCCCCACACAACAAACACATGCCTGCTCCTCTCGTTAGCTGAAATGAACTGCTGGCATATTGGTTTTATATCTGTACTGTCCAGTCTCTCCTGGTGGACATGGCATCACATTATTCATGGTTACATACAATTTTAGACTGATGTGGGCCAAGCCTAGCGCCTACTTGCCAACCTTGAGACCTCAGAGTTAGGGAGACATTCAAAGGGGCTGGGGAGGGGGGTATACATGTACATACATATATACAAAAAACTTTTTACAGTGTTTATTTATCGGATAAAATAAGTTAAATGTCACCGTTATTATTGTCCGGCCAGAAACAGGCCGGGGGTGTCCTTTGTGGTCTAAGTGGGCCGGGTCCTCCGAAAGCCGGGTAGACCGGAAATGAGCGACTGTGAAATTGGACGGTGTAGCCTTCAGAATTACGTCACCTGCCATCTCCTCCTTGCTGTCTAAAATATAACCGGACACTGGTGTAGATGTTCTCACACAGCAGTTTATTCAGCTGTGTGAGAACCCCGGAGGAATCCTCCCGAGGGATTAATAAAGTTTTATTTAATCTAATTTAATCTAATAACTTTAATCTCAGCCAAACCGATTTACTCACCAACAAATAAAACACAACTAAAGCACTGAAAAAGGCCAAACAATAACATGTTTACGTTGTTTGACGTTTACACAGCTACATTCTCGCCTGAAAATGTGTTAAAAGTTTATTTTGCGACCCAGAAAGATTAATAAGAGTAATCCGGTCGTGAAGTCTGACGTCACCTAAACTCCGCTGCAGGTCCATATATCAAACATCACTATGGCATTACTGAGAGTTGAAAACTGTCTAAAGTCTTTCATCTTTAATAAAATGATCAGCGTTCTGCTCTACCAGGTGTAACAACTGAGTTTAACATCCAGGCATCCATGAAAACGGAATTTATGACATTTAACGGAGTTAGAAGTTAGCAGGGAGTTAGCTCGCTAGCTTCTATCTAAATACAATATAGCATGTCCTGACTGCGGGGTTTTGGAAACAAATTCAAACGTACAGCTCTGCTATCACTTCCAGCATAAATGAAGACTAAACAGCAGTGACGTTTGTAGGGTTACTAAAGTTTGGCTAGCTGGTATATAATGATGTGCTACGTGACTGCTAGCGACACAGCTATGTTAGCATAATATAAACAAGCTAACTTTTTTCCACTGGATAAAAGTAAACGTGAGTGTTGTCGGTGGTCAGGAACAAATGTAATCGCATGGCAGGATGCTGTAAAAGGACCAAACTTCAGTCAGGAGAACAACTGAGATAATCCATCCACAATACGAGGTTAGTCATTCATATACTGCTGCATGGGCTGGGCTGTAGCTACATCCTAAGGTTTTAAAAACTGGCCTAATCACATTGGCCATATTTGTCACATGAGGTAGGACTCCAGTAGAGACCGTAATTTAACTCTTTCTGCTCCGCTGGCTGAATGAGACGCTGACAGATCGTTTTTTTCTTACTATTGGGTTTGTTTTTCTTTACTCGAAGAGATCAAATTATTGGTGGGGACAATTCAATAATCGCTGGATGTTGGTGGGGACACGTCCCTTCCGTCCATGCCAAATCTACGCCCTTGCCTGAAAGTGTGGGCTTGGCATGGCTGAGCACAGGAAAGCTAAACGAGGGCCGACAGACAGACTGGTGTGGAAAAGCGTGTCTACAGTCAGCAACAGAGAAATGAATGCAAACATAATCAGAGCACGAGCCTCCAAACACAGAGCCAATAAAGCCCGATGTTCTGTGAACCTGTCCCCAAAACTCTCACCTCCATTTTAATCACAGCAGCTTCTTCAGCGAGCAGCAGCAGGAAGCATTTTAATTTTCCATTCCAGTTATCTTTACAATCACCGCGTGTCACACCTGAGTACAGGCTATCTAGTATGAGCAGCTTTCATACTGTTGCTGAGTTATTTCCACACGTATATTCTGTGTAATTACAGCAGAGACACTGTGTAATTACTGTCTGCTCTCAATGATGATGGAGGGAGCGAGGATGGAAATTAAACTCGCTGAAAAAAGACTCGACTAAAACTTCACAACTTCAGCCAGACGCTCTCACACTATTCATCACCGTGTCCATGAACGAATCGCTGAAATCAGTATGTTTCTGACTGCTCCTTACTTTTACTCCCTACATTTTAAAAACACTCTCGTTACTTTATGTGTGACGTATCTGAGTCACAGTGAGGCAGCGCTGTTCGTGTACGAATCACAAGGAGACGTCGCGTCAAAGACGTCACAGAGAGTTGACTTTGTCTCGGCCCAACACCTGAGCGACTGTTTGCGTCAGCGTGGAGCTGACCCTACAGAAGAGGAGCGAGCACAAAGGGAGCAACGTTTTTAAGTGTTTCTGTCAGCTCAACAATCCTCAGCAAACACACAAACTGTGTGCGCGCAGTTTGTCTCATGTTGTGAATCAAACTGATGGAGACTAACTGTGATATTTAAAGACTGCATGAAAACCCTCTGCAGGTTAGTGCAGGATAAACAGGTTAGCTTGCTGCACAGTGGCCTGGTTTCATGGTCACAGGAAGCTTACATAGGTGGAGCAGAGATTCATAACAACAAATCAAGAAGACTGTGGAGGAGCAGACGGAAAACACCGAGCGTTTGTGACACAAACCACCAGCTACACTCAAGAACTGCGAGAGCAGATTAGACTCAAAAATCTAACAGAGCTGGAAACGTTCTTCAGGACGACTGAAAGTGAGAAAGAACGAAGAATGAAGAGAAAAATGTGGAAAGGAGGAAGAGAGGAAACGAGCCACAGGTGGAGTTCAGGAGACGTGATTCTGATCGGCCTGATGTTAAACTGCTGCCTCGCCTCCTCTGCCACGCTAAACGACAAGTGAGGAAGGGTGTGTGTGTGTGTGTGCGTGTGTGTGTGTGTGTGTGCGTGTGTGTGTGTGTGTGTGTGTGTGTGTGTGTGTGTGCGTGTGTGTGTGTGTGTGTGTGTGTGTGTGCGTGTGTGTGTGTGTGTGTATGTGTGTGTGTGTGTGTGCGTGTGTGTGTGTGTGTGTATGTGTGTGTGTGTGTGTGTGTGTGTGTGTGTGCAGCAGCTGCTGCAGTCAGATTAGCAGCTCCTTTCACTCATTAGTTCTTTGTTAAGAAAAGCTTTCAGGAGCTTAATGAGAGCTGATGATTGGCAGCTGAGACACGCAGCAGCAAATGGAGAGGGCGTCCATTACCGCCGATCACGCGACGGCACTACGTGTGAAATCACATGACCCGCTTTGAAAGTTGGTCAGATACTCAAAGTGCATTGAAAACAGTAACTGCCCATTTCTTGTAAACATGATCAGAAACAGATGCAAACCGAAGCTCAGCGGCAATAACACATGACGCCGTGTAGCACGTTCAGGAGGAGCTAGCCTCAGTTCTCACGGTGGGACCGTCTACCCAGCTGGTGATTAAATACATTAACTTCAAAATGATAAGAAATGAATGATGCCAACCAAAAGAAGAATGCAGCCCAGAGGCGGAGCCAGACATTTGAAACACCCGGGGCTTAGCCCAGTAAGCCACACCCCCGCTCCACCACTGATGCAGCCAGAACTGAGCCTTGTGGAACACCACAGGTTAGGGGAAGACCGTGTGTTTATCATATATACGTCATTCAGTGTGATCAGAGACACAAGGTCAATGACTCGACACGAAGGATGAGCCGACCCAGTTTAGACCAGATTGGACTTCATGTGGTGTGTGACCTGAAACCAGTTTAATACCACGATTTAAGCTATCGCTGTTAACATTACACAAACTTACAGACTCTAAGCTAAACGTTTGCGTGAAGCCAGTGTCCTCGATGTCCAGGCTTTGGCGTCCTGAAGCGTCCCGTACTTGCACTTATTTCAGGGACGATCTCAGCAGCTGCGACGCCACACGGAGCTGTGACCTCACTAAACTCTCTCCTGATGACTTTACGGTCTCAGCCGCTGATTTCAAGCCCGAATGAATAAAACATGATTTCTGTTTGGTTTCATTTTGTGGTTTCATTAGAGTCAGAAAATCCCACAAAGCAGGGGCGGGCGTAGGCTTCACAACACGACCCCACAAATCGCATCTTTTACACACAGTCTGTGAGCTCATCTGCGCTTCCTGCTGTGGATCTTATTATAATGTCCGCATGGCCATCAGAAACCTGCTGCTTGAATATATGTGATTGTTTCACAGCGGCGTGCAGCAGAGCGTCTTCCCTTTTTCAATATTAAATTTCGGCATTTAATTACCTTCAATAAAAGACTTTGGCTAATTTGAGGCATTCGTGTTTGCCTTCCAGCCTCAAATCCTAATTAAAGCCTAAAGAGGTTCGAAGCCTCATAAGATAAGATAAGACAAGACGAAATAAGACAAGATAAGATAAAATATAATAAGATAAAATAAGATAAGATAAGATCAAATAAGATAAGATAAGATAAAATAAGATAAGATAAAATAAGATAAGACAAGATAAAATAAGATAAGATAAAATAAGATAAGATAAGACAAGATAAAATAAGATAAAATAAGGTAAGATAAAATAAGATAAGATAAAATAAGATAAGATAAAATAAGATAAAATAAGATAAGATAAAATAAGATAAGATAAGACAAGATAAAATAAAATAAGATAAAATAAGGTAAGATAAAATAAGATAAGATAAAATAAGATAAGATAAAATAAGATAAAATAAGGTAAGATAAAATAAGATAAGATAAAATAAGATGAGATAAAATAAGATAAGATAAGACAAGATAAAATAAGATAAAATAAGGTAAGATAAAATAAGATAAGATAAAATAAGATAAGATAAAATAAGATAAAATAAGATAAAATAAGGTAAGATAAAATAAGATAAGATAAAATAAGATAAGATAAAATAAGATAAAATAAGATAAAATAAGGTAAGATAAAATAAGATAAGATAAAATAAGATAAGATAAAATAAGATAAAATAAGATAAAATAAGATAAGATAAAATAAGATAAGATAAGACAAGATAAAATAAGATAAAATAAGATAAGATAAAATAAGATAAGATAAAATAAGATAAGATAAGACAAGATAAAATAAGATAAAATAAGGTAAGATAAAATAAGATAAAATAAGATAAGATAAAATAAGATAAAATAAAATAAGATAAAATAAGATAAGATAAGATAAGATAAAATAAGATAAGATAAGATAAGATAAGATAAGATAAAATAAGATAAGATAAGATAAAATAAGATAAGATAAGATAAGACAAGATAAAATAAGATAAGATAAAATAAGATAAGATAAAATAAGATAAGATAAAATAAAATAAGAGAAAATAAAATAATTGCTACCTTATCGTGGTGGAGGGGTTTGTGTGTCACAGGGATCCCAGGGGCTATGTTGTCTGGGGGCTATTGCCCCCTGGTAGGGTCTCCCATGGCAAATTGGCCCTGGGTGAGGGACCAGACAAAGAGCGATTCATAAGACCCTTATGAAAAGGACACCGAGGGAACAGTTTACCCTGCCCGGGATAGGGTTACCGGGGCCCCGCCCTGGAGCCAGGCCCGGGGAGGGTGCCCGAGGGCGAGCGTCTGGTGGCCGGGCCTTAGTCCATGGGGCCCGGCCGGGCACAGCCCGAAGAGGAGACATGGGCCCATCCTCCCGCAGGCCCACCATCCGCAGGAGGCGCCATAGGGGTCGGGTGCATTGTGTGCCGGGTGGCGGCCAGGAGCGGAGGCCCTGGAGGACTGACCCCCGGCTGCCAAGACTGGCAATAGGGACATGGAATGTCACCTCTCTGGTGGGGAAGGAGCCTGAGTTAGTGCGTGAGGTTGAGAGGTACCGGCTAGATATAGTCGGGCTCACCTCTACACATGGCTTGGGCTCTGGAACCAGTCTCCTGGAGAGGGGCTGGACTCTGTCTCAGTCTGGAGTTGCCCCTGGTGAGAGGCGGCGGGCTGGGGTGGGTATCCTAATATCCCCTCGGCTTGCTGCCGGTACGTTGGGGTTTTTCCCGGTGGACGAGAGGGTTTGTTCCCTGCGCCTTAGGGTCGGGGAACGGGTCCTGACTGTCATCTGCGCTTATGCGCCGAGTGGCAGTTCAGAGTACCCAGCCTTCTTAGAGTCCCTGGGGGGGGGGGGGGGGGGGGGGGTGCTGGAGGGTGCTCCACCTGGAGACTCTGTTGTCCTGCTGGGAGACTTCAATGCTCACGTGGGTAACGACAGCGAGACCTGGAGGGGCGTGATTGGGAGGAACGGCCTCCCTGATCTGAACCCGAGCGGTGCTTTGTTATTGGACTTCTGTGCTAATCACAGTTTGGCCATAACGAACACCCTGTTCGAACATAAGAGTGTCCATAAGTGCACGTGGCACCAGGACGCTCTAGGCCGTAGGTCGATGATCGATTTTGTAATCATATCAGCAGATCTGCGACCATATGTTCTGGACACTCGGGTAAAGAGAGGGGGTGAGCTGTCAACTGATCACCACCTGGTGGTGAGTTGGATCAGGTGGCGGGGGAAGACGCTGGACAGACCTGGTGCACCTAAACGCGTAGTGAGGGTGTGCTGGGAACGTCTAGCAGAGGCCCCAGTCCGCGAGATCTTCAACGCACACCTCCGGCAGAGCTTCAACAGCATTCCGAGGGAGACTGGGGACATTGAGTCCGAATGGACCATGTTCAGCGTCTCCATTGCCGAAGCTGCTGCATTGAGCTGCGGCCGCAAGGTGGTTGGTGCCTGCCGTGGTGGTAATCCCCGAACCAAATGGTGGATACCAGAGGTGAAGGGAGCCACTAGGCTGAAGAAGGAGTCCTATCGGGCTTGGTTAGCCTGTGGGACTCCGGAGGCAGCCGACAGGTATCGACAGGCCAAGCGGAATGCGGCTCGGGCAGTGGCTGAAGCAAAAACTCGGGTGTGGGAGGAGTTCGGAGAGGCCATGGAAAAAGACTTTCGGACTGCCTCGAAGAGATTCTGGCAAACCGTCAGACGTCTCAGGAGGGGAAAGCGGTGCTCTACCTGCACTGTGTATAGTGCTGGCGGAGCGCTGCTGACGTCGACTGAGAAAATTGTCAGGCGGTGGAAGGAATACTTCGAGGACCTCCTTAATCCCACTGACACGTCTTCCGAGGAGGAAGCAGAGTCTGGGGATGAGGGGAATGACCCGCCAATTTCCGGGGGCGAGGTCACTGAGGCAGTTAAACAACTCCTTGGTGGCAGAGCCCCTGGTGTTGATGAGGTCCGCCCCGAGTTCCTGAAGGCTCTGGACGTTGTAGGGCTGTCCTGGTTGACACGCCTCTGCAATGTTGCGTGGAGATCAGGGGCAGTACCTGTGGACTGGCAGACCGGGGTGGTGGTCCCCATCTTTAAGAAAGGGGACCGGAGGGTGTGTTCCAACTACAGGGGGATCACACTCCTCAGCCTCCCTGGGAAAGTCTATGCCAGGGTGCTGGAAAGGAGAGTTCGTCCGTTAGTCGAACCTCGGATACAGGAGGAACAATGCGGTTTTCGTCCTGGTCGCGGAACACTGGACCAGCTCTTTATCCTCTCCAGGATACTTGGGGGTGCATGGGAGTTTGCCCAACCAGTCTACATGTGTTTTGTGGACTTGGAGAAGGCATTCGACCGTGTCCCTCGGGGTGTCCTGTGGGAGGTGTTGCGGGAATATGGGGTGTCTGGCCCATTGCTACGGGCCATTCGATCCCTATACAACCGTTGCAAGAGCTTGGTTCGCATTGCCGGCAATAAGTCGGACTCGTTCCTGGTGGGTGATGGGCTCCGCCAGGGCTGCCCTTTGTCTCCGGTTCTGTTCATAATTTTTATGGACAGGATTTCTAGGCGCAGCCAAGTGGCGGAGGGCTTTTGCTTTGGTGGCCTCAGAATCTCATCTCTGATTTTTGCAGATGATGTGGTTCTGTTGGCTTCATCGGGTGAGGGCCTCCAGCTCGCACTGGAACGGTTTGCAGCCGAGTGTGAAGCAGTGGGAATGAGGATCAGGACCTCCAAATCTGAGGCCATGGTTCTCAGCCGGAAAAGGGTGGAGTGCCCACTCCGGGTCGGGGATGAGTTCCTGCCCCAAGTGGAGGAGTTCAAGTATCTCGGGGTCTTGTTCGCGAGTGATGGGAGAAGGGAGCCGGAGATCGACAGACGGATTGGGGCTGCAGCTGCAGTAATGCGAACGCTGCACCGGTCCGTCGTGGTGAAGAGGGAGCTGAGTGTAAAAGCGAAGCTCTTAATTTACCGGTCGGTCTACGTCCCTACCCTCACCTATGGCCACGAGCTGTGGGTAGTGACCGAAAGAACGAGATCGCGGATACAAGCGGCAGAAATGAGCTTCCTCCGAAGGGTGGCTGGCCTCTCCCTTAGAGATAGGGTGAGAAGTTCGGCCATCCGGGAGGGGCTCAGAGTAGAGCAGCTGCTGCTCCACCTCGAAAGGAGCCAGCTGAGGTGGTTCGGGCATCTGACAAGGATGCCCCCTGGGCGCCTCCTGGGTGAGGTGTTCCAGGCATGTCCCACCGGGAGGAGGCCCCGGGGCAGACCCAGGACACGCTGGAGAGATTATATCTCTCGGCTGGCCTGGGAACGCCTTGGTATTCCCCCGGATAAGCTGGAGGAGGTGGCTGGGGAGAGGGAGGTCTGGGCCTCTTTGCTTAGGCTGCTGCCCCCGCGACCCGGCCCCGGACAAAGCGAATGAAGATGGATGGATGGATGGAATAAGATAAGATAAAATAAGATAAGATAAAATAAGAAAAAATAAGATAAGATAAAATAAGATAAGACAAGATAAAATAAGATAAAATAAGATAAGATAAAATAAGATAAGATAAGATAAAATAAGATAAGATAAGATAAAATAAGATAAGATAAAATAAGATAAGATAACTCAGCAGGTAATGTCGACTGATTGCAGAACCACACACAATAGAAGAGTCAGATGTTCTTCCATTTTACATTTATTCTGAATTTAATTCAACAGAAACAGTAATGTGCAAAAGTCTTGAGCCATTTCTTGATGTTTTTATTTACGAAACATGCAAACGGTTTCATTCTAACTCGTCACTATTCGGTGACTATTTCTGATCGCCAGTTCTCGTGTCATTTTCATATCTGTTTCCCTTCGTTAAGCACGGCTTCCTGGCAGCCGTCCTTCCACTGAGGCATCTCTGATGAGGATCAGTGGACAGTAATGATCAGCTGACGGTCCAGATCTTCTCTCAGCTCCTGTGTCAGAACTTTCAGAGGTTTTAGGCCTCGTGCTGCTTTGTTTAAACGACACACTGCACACCCCACTGAGTTTTTGTCATGTGTAGTGGGACCAGAAGTACAAACTCAGATAACAAACTGACCTTTATTACACACAGGACAAGAGACTATCAGAATAAAGCAGGAAACTCACAGTGAGACTAAACACCTGAACCGAATAAACACAAAGACACGGATAATATAACGGAAACACAGACCAGACACGTGGAACACAGGCGGCAGAATAACGAGGAAAACGCTGATGATCAGCAAACAGTGGGTACTATGTATCATTAATGTGTAACAACAGTCTGCACAGTCATCCACGCTTTAATCCTATCAAGACTTAAAGTGTGCATTATTAGGGGCGTGGCCTCTTTGACTGACAGGTGGACGGTGACACCGGTGGCTGTAGCTGTGTTGGTGCTACGGCTGCGGTGAGGTTTGTGTACTAACAGACATATAGGTGACATTCATCCTGAACCTGTCTAAACGCGACAGCCTCAACCTGACATCATCTCCATCATCTGCTTCAGCAGCAGCGAGTCATCTTTAGGTGGATGTGCAGGTGCGTTCAGCCTCTGACAGGAAGCTGCCGTGACGTCGTACACCTCTCCGTCTTGTTAAGAAATGAGCGTTTCTTTATTAAACAGGAAACGGCAGCTGCAGCTGCACAAAGAGCCTGAGCCGCCAATCAGCCCGTCAGCCAATCACACGCCAGCATTTAAACAGCTTCAATAAACCTTAATGAGCGTTAATTACATCTGAAAGCTTCACTGGAACACAGCGCACACTGCCTTTTAACTCTGTGTGTGTGTGTGTGTGTGTGTGTGTGTGTGTGTGTGTGTGTGTGTGTGTGTGTGTGTGTGTGATGTATGCAGCAGCTGATTAGTCGTCTTTTTAAGGTGAAATCATCATCAGAAGCCACACACACACACACACACACACACACACACACAGACACACACAGAGCACGATGATGTCAGCAGCATTCAGGAGATCAGAGGTCAAACTGCGATCAGCAGGGCTAACCAATCACAGAGCAGCTGATAAAGTGGAGAAACACAGCGTGTTGCCGCGGTGACGTTATCATCAGCCTCCAGGTTTGGAGGTGAGTCAGACTGTGAGGTTTGTGTGGGGCCCAGTGCATGATGGGTAGGCGCGGCGTGCTCTGGGTTCAGTCTGCAGCGAAAAGATGACACAAACTTCAGAGTTTAACATTTAAGAGACGCGACCTTTGACCCCTGCAGCAGCTGCTTCCTCCTGATTAAAACCTCGCTGAGCTTCAGTTTGTTCACACATCCACACGTCTTTCACTGTACGCCGTTTATACAGATGAGTCACTTTAACCTCGAAACAAAATGAAGGCCCGTGTTTGTGAAACGCTGCAGGTAAGAGCTCCACCTGGCTCAGGTAAGCAGCCAGCTGCTGGGACGATATCTGCCTCAACTTCAAGACTCTGAATATCCATGAGCGTCTCTTTGTCCATCGACACGACAACGTCTGAGTGTCTGCGTGACTCCAGACGATCTCCACAGTTCCTCCTTTAGCCATCGGCCTTTTTCTTTCTTCCATGGTGAGATCTAAAACCAGGCGCAGAGTCCATCATGGAGAGGACCTGGAGGAGACATGGTCCACGTTTGAGTCTGCAGCACAGCCTGTGATGACTTCACATCTGATTCACTGAAGCTTCACAAAGATGCACAAAAGAAAACGTTGTTTTCAGGAGGCTGACCTTCAGCTGTAACTGCGTTTGATTAAAAACTGAAAGGGGAAGCGACGCAAACGCCGCCGCATCATGTAAAGTGACGTTTGGAGCGCACAGGTGAGGATGAGTCAGCTTCCTGCAGGTGTTTGAGCATCGCCGGCGTCTCTCCCACAATAAGAAGTCACCCGACAGCGAGAAGCTGAAGGTTTTCACCACAGCTCGTCTTCGTCTCTTTGACAGATGCAGCTGCTGCTTTTCTTCTGCTCAATGACAAGGTGACGCTGAAGAGCTCCTCATTCACTTCACCTCCTCTCCTTCACTGCCTCTTCTCCTCTCTCCTTCCTCACAGGGAAATGAGAGGAGAGGATGAAGAGGAGAGGATGTGATGAGGAAGGGAGGTCGTCTTCTTTGGAAGAACCGTCAGAAAAAAGAGGGCAGGAAGAAAATGAAAAGAAATAAAGAACAAGAAAACTGAAGATGGAAAGAAAGAAGACAAAAAGATGGTGAAAGGTTGATGCACTAAAGAAAGAAAGAATCTGTCAGGAGATGACATCATCAGTCATTTCCTGGTCCAAACAGCAAGAACGGTCTAAATTCTTTTAGATTCAGAAGTTCGTTTCTATCTACAGATGATAAACCATCACATGAATGCATCAGGCAGGAGTCAGATGGTCTGCAGTGAGAGCAGGGAGCAGGTGGAGGTTACAAACCCAGTGGAGACACAGACAGGAGGAGAGGTAGTGAAGGTGGATGAGCTTAAATAGCTGGGGTCAACCTTAAAGCCGTGGACGGTACCCGAGACAGGTGAAGATGAGAGAGCAGGCAGGGTGGAGTGGGTGGAGACAGGTGTCATGGGTGGTGGCTGAAGGAGAGCAGCAAGAGGTAAAGGGAAGGTTTAAAGACGGCGGTGAGACCTGCTGCGATGCATGGAGGAGGAGGAGGCCCAGCTGAAGGTGTTAGACGCCACAGTCTGTCAGAGGAGGTGTGCAGAGGAACACTTTATCATCCACAGAGGGGCAGTTTGCTTTGGAGCCAGCAACACAAATAACACAAGACAGAATGACAAAATGAACAGGAACAAATGAGGATTCAAGGGAGGGAGAGTGGATATGATGGAGCTGCCAGGCTGGAGGAGAAGACGACGAGCTCAGAGGCTGATGAACGCAGTGAAGGAGGACATGCAGAGGGTGTGTGTGTGACAGAAGAGGTGCTCGCTCAGCTCTGTGAGAACAGCAGCGACGCCTGGAGGATTGATGATGTGCTGCCACCTGGTGGAGCACGTCCTGCTGGACAGACCGTTCACTATCATCTGACAGAAACACGTCAACACTTTAGAAAGAGAACAGCCTCCATTAGAGAGGCGTCTGGCAAACAAGGAAAAGAAGGGAGCTGTGCGACGCTCCTCCACGTGACGTCACGGGCGAGTAGCTCACAGAGGCTGAAGAACTGCTGCTCGTACTGTGTGTCTGTGGCCAGCAGGGGGAGCTGCTGGATAACTTTGACTTCATCTCCACAGTTTAATGAGGAAGCAGGTGTGACACAGACACAGGTGACAGCGTGAGTCACTGAAAAAAGAAGAACCTGTCTGAGCTCCAGGTGTACCTAATAATGTGGCCTGCTCCCAGGTGAAATTTTATTTTGATGCTGAAATCTGAGCACTTCCTCCTCCTGCTGATCCAGTCCAGCCGGTTCCTGGTTTGTGCCTCCTGTGAGCCGTGATGTGGGAGAACCTGCTCAACCCGTCTGACCCCGCCCACCTGCTCCAGGTGACAGCGTCAGCTCACATGCAGCGCAGTCGTCTTTATAAACGCTCGTTTCATCTTCTTGATCCTTTCATTCCCTCGGCCGACATTTTGATTGGATAAAGTTAAAGAGGATGAGTTCTGCATGATTCACTGCTCAGAATAATCCTTCTTTGTCTTATGCTCGTGCAGCCCCTCCCTCCATCCTCTGTCTCAAACACGTTGTTACTGTTGTTACACGTTTTTCTGTCTGAGCTTTGGAGATTTCTGAGGTTTGTGTACCTGGACACAAAGCAGTGAAGCGTGCTGGAGCGTCCTCAGAGGAAAATCCCCTGGATTGAAGTTTGCTGGACAGATAAATTCAGACCGTTATGAAAGCTCTCACTGACTCGTGGTTCGTGCATGTGAGCGTCCCCCAAAGGGCCGTTGAGAGCAGGAAGAGCAATAAACAGTTTATTGATTTGGTCTGTCTGTAAATGGTCTGTATTTGTAAAGCGCTTTTACTTGGTCCTAAGGACCCCAAAGTGCTTTACACTACACACAATCATCCACCCATTCACATACATTCACACACTGGTGATGGCAGCTACAGTGTAGCCACAGCCGCCCTGGGGCGCACTGACAGAGGCGGTTTCTACGCCTGTCCTGTGAGGCTGATGGAGTCCTCGGCGTTCAGCTCTCACACTGACCATTAACTACACATCTACTCATAGAGATACAGAGAGTGGTTTAAGGGTGGTGTAGTACGGTGGCCCTGAGGTGATAAAGAACACTTCCCTTCCTGGAAAACGATGGATCACATTCGCGGCTTCGCGTGTGTCCAGTTCCCGGTGTGAAGGATAAACTGAGCTGAGAGCAGCAGATCAGAACCAGCGAACGCCGTGACGTTATGATGTGTTCGTTTTCAGCGTGTTTACATTTTAAACAAGTGTTTCGGTTTTATGAGCATCGTTGACTTTTGTAAATGATCAGAATAAAGACTTAAAATAGTATACAGAATACTCCTAAAAATACACTTAGTATATGTCTCAGTGTGTGTGTGTGTGTCTATATAAATGGAGAGTCCTCTTCACACGCTGAGGTTGATTGTGGAGTTCCACAGGGTTCAGTGCTGGGACCAATTCTGTTTACATTATACACCCTTAGAGCAGGGTCTCAAACTCGCGGCCTGCGGGCCACTAGCGGCCGTATATTGATGTGAAGAAATACGCTGCAGTCTGGTCCTTGATGTTTGGGAGGGTTGTTTGTTGAGTGCAGTTAAAATAAGTTCTTAAAAAATGATTCAGCGTGAAGACAACATGAGCAGAGAGCACGTGTGCTCTGTGAGCAGATGTGAGCAGATGTGCACAGATGTGCAGGTCAGCTGCTTCTGTGTTTGTAACAAGTACATTTTTTAGAGTTTTTACTTTGTTCGGTTTGATCTGAGTAACGTCATCACGGATGCCGGTGACCGTGCCGTGATGTGCGCGCGGTAAGGTTAAACCTTCAGGGTCGTGGAGGCTGAAGCTCTGCGGTCACAGGAGTCACTGCCGCCGTGGATTCTGGGAGTTGGAGGAAGAAATGAAAGTGTAATATTAAGGGAGGAGGAGGGCTAACAGCGGCGGATTTTCGCCCCACAGGGGGTGAATGAGGCCACGCGTGGGGAATTCACAAAAAACTCAGTGCGGAACTTACCGCAGCCACAGAGCGACGAGGAGCTGGAGGAGGTGACGTCGGGCCGTGTGAGTGACGTCAGTCCCTGTGTGTCTCGGGGTGTGTTTGTTTGTGAGAGGAAGAGGCCGGTTGGATGTTGGGCGGGGTCTGAGGAGAGAGAGGGAGAGAGAGAGAGAAGCGGAGAAAACCGAAAAACCTCCCGATCCTCCTCCTGCTGCTCCTGCTGCACACAGACAAAAGGACACCGGGACGACACACACGCACAGACTCGCACCCACACACACAGACGGCCAGAGCGCGGCACAGACGGACGGACACCCGGGAGGATGGGCCGGCGGAGCGGTCGTCGGTAGCGCTCTGATTTCGGGGACGGAGCTCCAGGATGAGCGTAGCGCTGCAGGACCTCCGGAACACCGTGAGTACGCACACACACACAGCGCGCCCGGACGCGTGACACTCGCAGCCCACGCGTGTTCTCTGTGATGCTGATCACCTGTCAGTCACTGTCGTCGGTGTGTGTGCACGCGTGCGTGTGCGTGCGTGCGCGTGAGCAGGAACACTGGCAGGCCTGAAATCAGGGCTGACCTGACAGTGACGTCACGGATCAAACAGCCTGATCAGAAATGAGTGTGACGCAACAGGTTTGTAAACACACACACACACACACACACACACACACACTGATCCCAATGGTGTAGGTTTGTTTATAACCACAGAAGAAGAACAGACAAAAACACTCTTCTTCTTCTCCTCACCTCGCGGAGCTGAGGTGGACAGTTAGCTTGTGGCTGCAGGTAGATCTGCTCCTGCACACTTTGATAGTAAAGATGGAGCTGCATGACACCACCCACTGGTCTCTGGTGTTTTGGCCATGGCTGTGTTGGTTTTCATGGTGCCAGAAGTGACCATATTTGGATAAGACCGTATTGGAGCATCTCACACACACACACACACACACACACACACACACACACACACACACACACACACACACACACACACACACACATCGATACCTGTAACTCAGTAGCACACAGTATTCCAGGGACTCCTGTTACCCAGGGTGAAGCCCAGCAGCTACCTGTATCACCAAGCAGCTGTCAAAGAGGCCACGCCCTTCTTAACGTAGACTTTAAACATTAACTTCACCCTGTACAGGTGTTACGAAGCAGGACATTAACTGTACAGACCAAAATCAGTTTTCTCTGAAATAAAGTGAAGCGAGTGTACAGCAGGCCGCCTGCTCCCAGAGGACACCGCTCTGTTATCTGTGCTGCTGGGTTTGCGTGGGTGACTGGGGTCTGCTGGCAGGATGCAAAGATAAGTCAGTGTCATCAGGGTGTGGGTGGAAGTGGGAGCAGCTGCACATAAATAAAACAACTAAGAGTCAGAGGTCCTCATCGGGTGCCTTGTGGTACTCCAGATCTGATACTCACCTTTGCAGTGATGTGATTTGTCAGGAACGCAGACACACGTGTGCGAATGTGAGGATATCTGAGGTGTGAGTCTGTTTGAGGTGTTGTGCTTTAACTGTGTGTAAAACCAGCAGCTGCTGTCTGACAGTGATTTAGCTTCTTATTAGCTATTTAACAATGTGTCTGCATAGTGGGAGTGTGACCCACGGCGGGCTCGCAGGACTCGCACAACAGGAAGTTTTGGGCTGGACCTTAAATACCCAGCAGTGCTGTGATGACAGCTGAGCCCTGCACAGGTACGAGCAGCAGCCATTCTGATGCTGACTGCTTCAGACAGTAAGCGATACACTGGTCGAGGAGTCACACGCTGAGAGACTTGAGCCGAACACCAAACAAGCCGAGCCCCCTGAAAGTGACTCCCTGCAGTGTGACGCAAACAGGAACACTTTGTTTTGCAGCTCCGCGAGTTTGCACTCTGCAGTTTGTCTCACAGAGAATGAACACGTGAGCTGTGTCTGCAGTCATGAATGCAACGTATCAATAGTTTCCTGGAATTAAAAGATTATTATTCAGCTTAATTGAGTTTAAATGGGCGAGTCCCTGGAAGGAAAATCTCTCCCGGAAGTGTTTATCAAAGTTTAGAGGAAGTTGTGGAAAGTCTGGAAAACAAAGCATCGCTTGTTGGCCGTCCGGTTTGGCGACTGCAAGGATCTCAGACTGAAATAGGCTGATGCACAGACTGGCTGAGGGGCGAGCTCAGGGGAAGAAAGCCCTCAGTGGTTTTTATTGAGGTCACTTTTCCACTGCAGATTCACTTGGAGTGGAAAAGTTCATGAAGAGATGATAGCAACTAAATACAGGTCTGTGCAGACCCCACAATTATACCTACAGAGCAGGTGATTGGACGTCAGAGAACGTTGTACTGGACATGTGATGTCAGAGGTCCTGACCTCTGTGTGTGTGTGTGTGTGTGTGTGTGTGTGTGTGTGTGTGTGTGTGTGTGTGTGTGTGTGTGTGTGTGTGTGTGTGTCTGCATTAAGGTACAGATGTTTAAGACTGCTCTGTGTGTCGGGGTCCCGCCCGGTGTAATCAGCCTCTGTATTTACCGAGGGCGTTTCCAGGTTTGGTTTGCTCCGCCCTCCTTCTGTGGGTACTATTTGGTCTGTGGGACCTTTTGTCCCCGTTCACTCTGTTATCCCCACAAATCGGTGTGTGGAGAAGCAAAGGCTGAAGCGCCATCTAATAAAACAAGATCCACGTGTGTCATTCTCACAGTCAGTGGCGTGTCTAGAAAATTTTTGTTGGGGGGGCCAGGTAGGGGCACAGATTTGGAGAAGGGTGGCAGATGTAATTGGCAGATTCTACCAACCGTTAACCATAATTCAATAATCCTATAAACCTAATAACCGAATGCGCTTTTAACTCTTATTAGAATGAGATTTTAACCACTACGGTGCAAAGTTTTTAGATACTGCGTTGATAAAGTACAAGAGATACAATCAGTGCTTTGTCAGTGTTTACTCAGCATTCAAGGACAGCAATATTTGCATAGTATTTTTACTGACATATAGTGCACATATGTTTTGAGCAAAAACATTTTTGAATATTAAAATACGAACATTTGTAACAAACAATTGACAAATTAGCCAGTTCCAATGTAAAACTTTATCTGCCTGTTAAAAAAGAAGATAATCTTCTCACAAACTGGTGTTTGATTTTGAAACAGGAAAAAAGTGGGGAAACAAATGAAAAGACTAACATTTGAATAAAACCTGAAAGCAAGTAAATACTTTCTATGCTGCCTTATGGTAAACTTTGGTAATATTGATCAAGAACAACACTGGCTGATGATGAAATACAGTCAGCTGGCATGGTGACACTGCCAGTATTAACCTGCAGGGCTGGACTGGGACAGAAAATCGGGCATTTTGACTAGAGACCGACCCACCAGGTGTTAAAGCCATAAAGACTTTGAATGAAAACAAATGCTGTTGTGACAGTGATGTACAGTCTTGTTGGTATATGTATGATTTCTATACATTTTACATCAGATAAAAACTTTGGTTGTAAGATTTAGATAATTATTTAATAAAAGCTAGATATTTTAAATGAGAATAAGAAAGAAAAGTATTTCTTTGTGCCCCCCTTTCCCTGTTAATGCCCTACCTGCCCCCTGGCAAAACTTTGCTAGACCCGCCGCTGCACAGTTACCAGTTGTCAGCTACTTAGAAAAGGATCCTGGTGTTATTTGTCTCTCAGAAACAGCTCATAACTTCAACTCATTCATGTCACCTAAAAGGTAAACCTGTTTCTCCATCACAGCTCTGCTGATTCAGTAAGGACATCTCCTGGTTTCATCTTCATGTTTCCCTCTCACCACATATCCAAACCGACATCATGACCAGCAGCTTTACAGCTGTGGCTCCAGCAAACATCAGCTGATACTAGAAATTAATATTAAATAAATTCTAACAACAGCTGATCAAGCTTAAACGTGCTGCTGTTGTTTACCGCGACATCTGCTGGTTTCCTCTTTCTGGCGCAAAGTGGGCGATAAACAAACAAGAGAGAAAAGCCGATCAGCTGATCATTGATCAGTT
>NC_137935.1:1039809-1152309 GCF_963969265.1 Rhamphochromis sp. 'chilingali' | reverse complement strand
GGGTGAGTTAGGCTCAGGGTGAGTTTGGCCCAGGGTGAGTTAGGCTCAGGGTGAGTTAGACTGAGGGTGAGTTAGGCTCAGGGTGAGTTAGTTTGGCCCGGGGTGAGTTAGGCTGAGGGTGAGTTAGGCTGAGGGTGAGTTAGGTTGAGGGTGAGTTAGACTGAGGGTGAGTTAGGCTCATGGTGAGTTAGTTTGGCCCAGGGTGAGTTAGTCTCAGGGTGAGTTAGTTTGGCCCAGGGTGAGTTAGGCTCAGGGTGAGTTAGGCTGAGGGTGAGTTTGGCCCAGGGTGAGTTAGGCTGAGGGTGAGTTAGACTGAGGGTGAGTTAGGCTCAGGGTGAGTTTGGCCCAGGGTGAGTTAGGCTCATGGTGAGTTAGACTGAGGGTGAGTTAGGCTCAGGGTATTACAGCTGAGTATTAGTGCTGTATGTGTGTAACACACATTCTTCACACAGGTGTCTGTGAGCCATCATCGGGTCAGGAAGTTCATGTCTTTCCTGCAGAGACACCGAGGACAGCATATCCCCCGCGGTGCTGCTATTTTAGGTCTGAGAGCACCAACGTGACCCGGAGTAATGAACTCGGGATCACCCTGGGCCGTCAGTGAGGCAGCCATGCACACTCACAGACACACCTGCAGCCCAGGTGAGCTGACATGCACGTGTCTGGGCTGTGCTTTGTGATGTGTGTGTAAGTGGGATTATAAGGCTAATTCAGAACAAAATCTCAGTCAGCGACTGTTCGGTGACCCTTAAATCAAAGATGGGGTATTTCTCGTTTATTTCGCTCGGGAATTCAGATTACTGTCTGGAAACTTTACCGGGATGGTCGACGATGGCGAGACTTGTTCCTCGGAGGGCGTCACCTTTAAAACCAAAGGGAAACATAAATACAGACAAGTTCATCCATCTGTTGGGAAATCAGGCAAAACGACACTTGCTCAGGTCTTCGTAGTTGTTCCCTGAAGGAAAGCTTGCAGCAGAACTGGAGGTCACGATGAGCGGCTGCTACCTGATGTAAGGGGAATGTTTTCACTCCTTTTCCTGGGATGTTGGTGCAGCGGTCTTCAGGCCTGATTTGTTCTGTTCTCTATTTGTTTTCTTGCCCTTCATCGTAGACGCTGTGACCCAAACTAAGAAGAAGATTGCAGCGTGAAGGTTTCCGTGATTTTCCTGCTCAGCGTCCCGAGCAGCGAGCTGATCCGGGACTACAGGGAGTGCTGACGTCCCCTGCGGTTTTAATCCCGTCTGAGCGAAGCTGCAGTTTTTAAAATGCTGTTTTCTTCTGACTCGGCAGACCTGCTGAAAGTCCCGCTTTAAAGCAGCCGGTGTTATTTCCATGGGAGGGGGTGTTGGCGCCCGCTCCCCTTCAGGAACAGTTTTTTTTCGCCGAGCTCTTCCTGAGCGCCGCTTAAAGGAACGCAAAATCCAATTAGAGAGCCCGTGAAAGGCTCTGCACAGACTCACCGTAATCATGTTTTCTTCACCCATCAGTAATTCAGCGACCGTTGCCGGTTTCTGTGGTTACACTGCGAACACGATTCACGGCACAAACAAAGGCCTGAGTCAGCGTTAAGCTGATAGCTCTGCTTTTACTCCGAAGACGAGGAGTGAAAGTGGCGGCGAATGGGCGTCCCCACCAGGCCGGGAATTCAAACGTCGCTTCTGACACCAGCCAGGTTTTTTTCTTTTTTTTGAAACTTCTGCCAGTGTCTGAACAGATTGGATCAAAGTCCCAGAGTGTGACCTTCACAGGCTCTTTGATGGCCTCTAACAGCTTTGTGAGCTGAGCTTCGATCTGCTGACACTGAGATGTTGCATTGATGTGCTGGTCGACACTGACAAACACTGATGAAGGTTGTCTTAGAACTAGGGCTGCCACAAACGATTATTCTGATAGTCGACTAGTCACCGATTAATTTTGCGATTAGTCACTAATCAGATCATCATCCATTGGACGTAAAACTACAGCTTATTGCACCAGCAGCATCTGCTCTTATATAACTATCATTAGCTTACAGCTTTAAGTCTTTAAGGTGCTAACTAAAAATAAAGACAAGATGATAGTTTATTAAAGTTTAATGAAGTTTGCAGATTGTTTCGGTGAAGTTTAATAAACTCCTTGCTATCTAAAATATAACAGGACACCGGAGTAAATTCTGGAGCATCTCACACTTCTGATAATCAGCTGTCTGCTTGACGTTTATTCAGCTGTGTAAAAACTATAACTTTAATCTCAGCCAAACAGATTTACTCAGGAACAAATAAAAGACTGAAAAAAGCCAAACAATAACATTTGTAAGTTCTCTAAGTGACTCATATATCATGTTTAACCTGAGTAGCGAAAGACGCGATTTGCCGGGAGTCCGTGTTCTCACGGCTCTAGTGAGCCTCGCCCCCGGCTAACTATCGAGCTAGTGACCTAGCCCCCGGCTAACTATCGAGCTAGTGGGTAACAGACGTCTCCGAAAACGTCGGAGCGCTTTTGAAAATATGCGGTGTCTTGATAAACTGAGCAGATATTTGAGGTTTACACAGCTACATTCTCGCCTGAAAATATGTTAAACGTTTATTTTGTGACCCAGAAAGAATAATAAGAGTAATATTAAAACTAACCAGCTGCTGCCATTGTTGGAAACTGAGCTGGGCTGCGCTATGAATTCTGGGACACAGCTTCTTCTTCTTCGGGGTTTAACGGCAGCTGGCATCCTTGTACATGCAGTGCTGCCATCTTCTGTTTCAGTCCGTTATTACACTCTTAAATCCTGCTACTTATTCCTGCGTCTTTTGGGATCTTACAAAGCTTCAAACGACGCGTCGACTATTAAATCAGTCGTCGACGATTTTGATGGTCGACGTAATCGTGACTAGTCGACTAATCGTGGCAGCCCTACTTAGAACCAACAAAGACTCCAACCATTCCTACACTCGCGCTTTTCCCAGGATTGATGAGAAGCATCGGCGCTGTAACAGCAGAATGTAGGCAGTGTAGCATCAGCCATGCTCTCCTGTGAGGTTTGGAAAGCAACAGCTGCTTAATTTTGCCAAGTTGACCGTTGCACTGCGTCATCAAGATGACGGATGAATGTGCTGCAACACTTAGATGGGTAAAAAGCGTCAAGCTGTCGGGGAGGGCTTTAGCAAAAGGACCGTAATTAAGTTTGTCTTTATTGAAACACTAAAAAATTCATTGGTCAGGTTCAGAATAAAGATTAAATACACGTGTGTCACAGTCTGGCAGAGGTAGACTGTATTTGTTGTGAAAACAGGACTCAAATGCAAACCGAAACAATGTGAAACGCCACGTGGATGAACAGAAAACGAGCAGTTTATTAAGGCTGGCAAAATAAATACAAACAAAGGGCATGGGTGAAACTAAACAATAACCGAAACTGGGGGAACTAAAACTAAAACATGAAAAAACCTTAAACCTGGCGTGGATACCTGGGGACGTGAACAGACAGACGACCTGACGAGGAATGACTGAAAACACACGGACCAAATCCACACAGGAGGATATCGAGGGAAATGCAAACAGCTGACACGCACGAACACAACAACGTCACAACGGGAGAGTAAAACTAAACACAGGAACACAGGACCTCTTCAAAATAAAACAGGAAACATAATGAGGGGGTTGGAAACACAAGGGGAAACTACCAAGCAAATGAACTTAGATAAGCTAATGGACGTAAACATAAACCATAAACATCAGAATTAATTAAAACTCAAAACGCTGAGTCAAAAGACCCAGGATCGTGACAACGTCACTAACGCTGACAGAGATGGCCCCGCCCCAGGAATCGAGGGAAACTGAGACGCATCAGCAGCTGAAGCTAAACATCCTTATTGCAGACTTGGATGCAAAAAAAATCTGATTGGCTGTTTTGGTCTCCAATCAGCTCGAAATGATGAAATGCAATATCCCAGAATGCATTTCGTCCAAAACTCTAACGAGGCAGTGGCGGAGGCTGAAGAAAGCATACGTATGCTTTCTTCAGCCTCCGCCACCTCCTCCCCCACCAAGAACTTCGTCTTCAGCCAGCATCGCCTCACTCAAAAGGCGATGGAAAAAGGTGCTTCGACTTTGAATTTTGACTTACGAAAGACCCTCTGGAAGTCAGGGTTCCACTATATTACTCTTTCTGGGTCACAAAATAAACTTTTAAGATGTTTTCATGTGAGAATGTTTCTGTGTAAACTTCAAATATCTGCTCGATTCATCAGGACATCACATATTTGCACAAGTGCTCTAACGTTTTCGGAGATGCCTGTTACCCAGCATCACCGTGTTTTTTTCTGTGGAACACGACAGCAAATACTAAACACACGAGTCTGCACGATCAGTGCGGACTCCTGAGACCACTGATGCTTTTTACAGGGCGGGTCTCGTTTTTCCAAGACTCTGTCTAGTCTTTATAGCATAACTACATTTTCCACGTGTACTAACACCTTGTAGAGGATATACAAATTCTATTTTCCAAAAGTAAAAGGACTTTCTACTAGTGTCTTAAGCTGGTAGAGGAGGAGGGATAATCTGGCTCCTCTGTTCCCCCCCTCGGGGAGGACTGATGCATTATGGTTATTCTGTTTGCATCGAGCATGATGCGTATCATCGGGTGGAAAACCAGTCCAGCTGGTTCTTTGTGCACTGATTCCGAGTTCATGGAAAACAAAACAGTATGAAAGACTCAAAGAGTCGCAGCTTCACCTGGAAGGAGACGCTTTGGAGCGCCGGAGTGATGCTAGCTTCCCTGAATTATTCCAGGCAAAGCTGTGGGATTTTGAGAAATGTTCAGATCATGAAGTCCAAACACAACCTCTGAGCCGGCGAGTCTGGATGCTCTGTCTTCTACATTAATGAGAAGAACTTTGACTTCTGTCTGTGAAGGTTTTCAGTCATCCAGGTCATCGTGGTCAAAGGAGCTTGCAAAGAAAAGCGCCTGGACTTCTTCTCGGATGAGAGGTGAAACGTCTTCAAGCAACTTAAAGAAGTCCAGACGCTTTTCTCTGCAAACTTCTGTGAAATCAAAGCGAGTGCTGGATCATCTCTGTAGGTTCCCAGTCATCCCAGTCATGGTCTGAAGTCTGACGTACTTAAAAAAAGAAACACCTGACTTCCTTTAAGTCTGACGTTTCAAAGTGAAGACGTCTCCTGCATGAGGTGAAATCCAGCTACACTTGAGAAGCCCAGAGTCTGTGATGGAGGACGGTGCAGAGCGTGAGCAGAGAGGGCAACGTGTCTGCACCAGAGATCAGATGCTTTTCACAGACTTTTTACAGCAGTTCAGACGATTCACATGAATCCAGATCCTTTCAAGAGTGTCCAAATACTTTTGGGCTCGCTGGTGTCCTCGGGCGTCTGCTTGGTTCTGAGTGATGAGCAGCGATGTACTGGCTACTGTCGCTCTTGGATGTGGAGTTTTTCAGGCCTGTCAGCAGCACCGAGATGAAGCTCGTGTTCAGGTGTTTGTACCTCAGGTCATGTGTTTGAGTACGGAGGCTGTGAGGGGACAAAAGAGCAGACTTCACATCCAGAACAGACAGACAGGCGTTATATAAGCTGCAGTGAACTCCATCCGAGCTGAATGGAGATGATTCACTGGCATTATTTAATTACACACACACACACACACACACACACACACACACACACACACACACACACACACACACACAATGACATCAACCTCTACAGAGAGATATAACACACACTCCTGTCTCCTGTCTCCTAGCAACCCACTCCCCCCTCTCTCCCCCTCTGTGTGCGTCATCAATTAAAGAGAACAGAGCCGGATGAGAGACACTGACAGAGAGTGAGACAGGGAGAGAGAGAGAGACAGCCCCCGAGTGGGTCCCGAGGAAGGAAACAGTTGGAAACCTTTGGTTTCCTGTAGGACAGCAGGACCGTGAGACCGCGGAGCCTCCGAGGACAGACCGGAAGACGCTCCCACCCTACGCTGACACTGAGACAGACCCGCTGCCGCGCCTCCTTTGTGACCTGCGGTGGGAGAAATCCATCCTCAGAAGCTGCTGGAGCTCGCCGCTCGCGTGGGGTCGGCTGTTTGAGGTCGACTCGGATAAGTGTCGGTGTGACGCACGTTTCCATGGTTACACTCACTCGGGCTCATGTGCGGGCCCACGCTTGTCTGAAGCCATCACACTCGCCAACATCTAGCTTTTAGGAAAGTCCCTCTTTGTGTTGTTTCTGATTGAACCGTCAAAGGTCAAAGGTCGTATCAGGGGGGGCTGGGGGGGCTGTTCCTTCAGGATACTTACAAAAGTTGCCTTTGATGTAAGCGTAGGCCACGTAAAAGCGTCTGTGTGAAACCACGAGACGTGTGCAACTGCAGGCCTGCACATTCAGGTGCGACCCGGTTGCAGCTGCAGACACGCCCCCTTGTCAGGTCTGCTCTTTAGGCCTCGCACTGAGCGGTTCTGCTGTCGGAGCTTTTGGCGAGCGGGCGGTGGATCCGTCCGAGACACTGAGGAACGCTGCAAGCTCGCACTGCAGTCACAGCGAAGCCCCGCTCGTTAATCTTCCCCTGCTTTCTGCTCCTTGACTCAAACGGGACATCGTTTCAAAATGAACTTCGTGTTTTATTTATTAAGACATGAAACCAGCGGCTGAGTCTATAAAGTCATCAGCAAAGAGTTCACTGAGCTCGGAGATCAGCTGGTGCAGAGCCTCGTTTGGCGTAGACGTCAGTACAGTCAGACTATGAAGGAGTCGCCCTCTACGAGCGCTCCAGTCGGTTGATGCTGAAACAGGACGGCGGCTCTGAGGTGTGTCGGCCCTCGGGGCCCCCACCAACCTGCTCAACATATGCTTCATTGCCCTGAAACATTCCTGTGATTCACAACAGTAAAGACACCCTGTAAAAACATCATATTTCACTGGAGGGTGACGAAAACCAAAGCGCTCAATGAAGTCAAACTACTCAAAAAGGAAAGAGTGCAGTGAAACCTTCAAACTTCAGCCCCCCCAGGGGCGGCCGCGCCCCCGCAGGCCTGAAGGGAAACATTTACTCAGCACAAACAACACGAAGCTCCACTTTGTGGGATTTCTTACAAAGTGCAGGGGGGTGAGGGTGGAGGAGGGGCGAGGGGGGCGTCTGCATAGTTTTGGTCAGAGTTCAGATCAGCTGTAAACTGTGGTTCAGACCATCATCATCATCATCCTCACGCCTTCAGCACAGCTTCACTGCTAACACGCTAACAGTTAGCACCGCACACGGTGGTTTCCATGGCGCCCATAAGCAGTATGTGAGCTGGTGTTGTGGTGAAAACGGAGCGCAGCTGTTTGAGTTTATGTCTCTGCCCTGGTCCGGGATCAGCGCTCGCGTCTCCCTGCAGGGTGGAGCGCCGTGCTGTTTGTGCTTCTGCCACACAATGAGCGAGGGGGTGGAGGTGCAGTCGGCGTGGGGGAGGAGGGAGAAGGGGGCCGAGGGTAAACAGAGGAAGTGCAGATTTATTTGATCACAGTTAACTGTCTCCTCATGCTGAGCCCCGCTCTGCTCTCAGTTTACTGCACGAGCTGCACGTTTCTCATATTTATTCATCTGTCGCTGCACAAACACAGAGTCCTTCGCAGGGACAGTCCACGCTCATCGCCAACGCCAGTCTGTGATGGTCTGAGAGCCGAGGACAGCAGCTGCCCGGCGGTGCTGGCTCTGCTTCGTCCTGTTTCTGGGTTCACGCTCCTCCACCTGGCTCCTTCTCCGTGATGGAGCAGTAGCCTGCACGTGTGGACAACACGTCGAGCTGCTGAGCGTGGATGTTTTAATGAAGGTGGCAGTTATCGGCCATGTCCCTGCGATTCCTCCGGGTTCTCTGATGAGTCTTTGTTTTCATTGAGGACCATTATTCTGAAATTGTTCCATCTCCATTTCAAAATCATCAGCTGTTGTCAGTGCTGCTACGCCTGCGGCCTGTTTTGGCCTCCACACCAACACCTTTGAGACACTTCAACATGAGCTGATATTTATTTGTGCAGCCCGACTCCTGACAGGCTCATGTAAACGCCACCAGATTTCGCCAGCTTCCAGTTTGGATTCAGGAGACAGACACTATCTCTACTTTCAAGATTAGGCTTCAAACTTTCCTTTTTGCTAAAGCATATAGTTAGGGCTGGACCAGGTGACCCTGAACCCTCCCTTAGTTATGCTGCAATAGACTTAGGCTGCCGGGGATTCCCATGATGCATTGAGTTTTTCCTTTCCAGTCACCTTTCTCACTCACTATGTGTTAACAGACCTCTCTGCATTGAATCATATCTGTTATTAACCTCTGTCTCTCTTCCACAGCATGTCTTTATCCTGTCTTCCTTCTCTCACCCCAACCAATCACAGCAGATGGCCCCGCCCCTCCCTGAGCCTGGTTCTGCCGGAGGTTTCTTCCTGTTAAAAGGGAGTTTTTCCTTCCCACTGTTGCCAAAGTGCTGCTCATAGGGGGTCATATGATTGTTGGGTTTTTCTCTGTATCTATGAAGCGCCTTGAGGCGACTTTTGTTGTGATTTGGCGCTATATAAATAAAATTGAATTGAATCAAAGCCCACTGATCAATAACCATGAGTCCCATTCACAGAGAGTTGGGGAAAGGCTGCAATCACAGCATTTGGTGACAGATGTACCCTTAGGCCCCCTCCTCGATTCAGAGATGGTCTTTCCCTCCTTTCACTCAGCGCTGCTGGTTTCAGGGCGAACAGATGAGCAGAATCAGCCTTTTGGGATTCATGTCTGTGAAGGTTCTCGGTCATCCAGGTCATCGTAGTCAAAGGAGATCGAAACTTCTTCAGTTCAGGACTGAAGAAGCTTCTCGGATGAGAGGCGAAACGTCTTCAAGCAACTTAAAGAAGTCCAGACGCTTTTCTTTAAAAGCTCCTTTGACTTTTGGGATTTCCTTACCTGGATGATTGAGCGTGCATCAGGACATCAGCTGTTTTTGTTCAGATTAAGTCAAATAAATCAGCCTTTTAGTGATCTTAGTGTAGAAACTGAGTTTACCTGTGGGTGTAGCGTTGACACGCGTGTGATTCACTGAGTCCCACCTGTTTTCTGTGTGTGCACCTGTTGGTTCAACAGGTTCCTCTTACATTTGTAATGAAA
This sequence comes from Rhamphochromis sp. 'chilingali', assembly GCF_963969265.1. Lineage (NCBI taxonomy): Eukaryota > Metazoa > Chordata > Actinopteri > Cichliformes > Cichlidae > Rhamphochromis > Rhamphochromis sp. 'chilingali'. The sequence continues at coordinate 1,143,205 of NC_137935.1, read as the reverse complement.
GCCATCCTTGAAACCCAAAGACAGGCTCCAGCGACAAACGTGTTCGTCACAGTTATCCTCGGTTCACGTCTGTGTGCAGCGTGACTGCAGGTCAGCTGTAACCCCACCCTGTCAGACCCAGCAGTGCTTCCTACGTCGATGCTGCAGCTGAGCCAGGCTGAGAGGCTCTGTTTTAATAAAGGTTGATGATCATTTGGCAGCGTTTCCAGAAGCTCTGCTCTGTGTTTCCGCCCCGCAGATTCAATTTTCTCGGCTGTTTTTCTTATGTATGCGTCAGGGTGCACGTCTCTGACTGCCTGCCTCTCTCTCCACAGATGTCCAGCTATAAGCGAGCAACCCTGGAGGAGGAGGAGGTGTCCGACGTGCCGGCTGAGGCGGCCTCGTCTCCTGACAGAGTGGAGGTCAGTGAACGCGGCAAACACGTCACATCTACAGGAAATTCATTTTATTTGTAAAGCTCAGATGCAGCGTCAGGTGCGTCACGGCGAGGTCGCGACCTCTCAGCCTTACAGAGAGCAGCTCTGAGCGACAGTGGAAACCACTTTAAGCCTTTTAACTGGTCCCAGGTGAAGTCCCAGACCCAGTGGCATCAACCCCCTGCATGCAGGCCTTTGCGGGGTCAGACTGAAAACCCAACAGGGGCCCCGCAGTGTGAGTCCACCACCAACAAAGAGAGGAGCAGCAGGAGGTCTGGAGCTCCGCCACCAAGGCTGCTGGGGAACATTTTGGCAGCGAGGGGAGGACAGAGCGTTCAGACACAAACTTCTGGCCCCACGTCTGCAACCTCTTAATCCATCAGGCCTGTGCTGCACCGCGCAGGCTTCCAGTTACGTCACAGCGCAACCACGCACTAAACAAGCAGGATGTCTGAAATCACAGAACTGTTCAGGAGAACTGCTGCAAACATGAAAACCCAGCGTCTCAGACGAAAGCTGAGTATCAGTGTGAAGCAGCTCTCAGGCAGCTCTGTGACGTTCTCCAGGAACGGTTCTCCAGGAACGGTTCTCCAGGCTTCCTGAAGGACATTCAAAGCTGTTCTTTGCATGTTTCTGCGTTTGTTCTGTGCTCTGTCAGGATGATCCCACACGGCTTCAGTGGTGCTGAGGTCCACCATCATGTGCTGGGCAGCATTTCCATCACCATGAAGCTGGTCCTCTGCTAACCAGACACAGCCCAGGCTCATCTGCTGAGGTCACACAGGTCAGAGTTCATGTTGCTGTGAAAATGGTCAGGCACGAGGACGGGACTGCGAATGAGTGAAAAACATCTGACGAGTACTTTTTCAGCGAGCCAGAGAAGAACCTACAGGAGAGTCTGACTACTGGCAAGCAAACGATTCAAGACTTCTGCACACGCTGAGCACTTATAAATCAGTTTAAAATGAGGATGTGTTAGAAGGTGGAGACGGTGCGGCCTCATCGTCCGTCACTATCAGGACCTTAATTACTGTGGATGTGAATTTATTTTCGGCTGACATTTCGTCGTCATTACACTGTTTCAGCGCTACTGGCTCTGATAGCTCTCTGATATTGAATGAGAAGAAATCGTGCTGCTCCACAGCCATGCTTCACGGGCCAGTTTGCTGACACTCTTGCCGCCTTTCTTTCTGGCACTGTTAGCAACTTAGGTGTTCTCTTTGACAGCTCCTTTAAGTTTGACAGCAACTATCCTCTGTAGCTAAATCTAGTTTCTACCAACTGCATCAAATCTCCAAGGCCAAGCACTACATACCAGAGAAGGACCTCGAGAAACTTCTGTGACCTCTAGATTAGACGACTGTAATCCCGTTACTTTGGTCTCCGCCCTTCTTATAGATCGCAGCTTGTCCACAACACTGCCGGACGCCTTCTGACTGGAACCACAAGGTTTGCCTCTGTCAGCCCAGTCCTTGCTCACCTGCACTGCCTCCCTGTCAAATACCGAATTGAGTTTGAAATTCTGTGGCTTACCTTTAAAATCATAAACAATACTGCGCCGTGCTACCTCACTGAACTCCCTCCATATACCCCTGGCAGAGCCCTAAGGTCATCAGGACAGTTACTCTCGGTTCAGCCTGGATCCTGGTAAAGACCAGAGGTGCTTTTGCCCGGCAGCCTCGAGCCTCCGGAACAATCTTCCTGCTGTTCGCGCCTCTGACTCCGTCTACTCATTTAAATCTCAGTTAGAAACTCACCTGTTTGACTGAGCGTTTTCAGTTCGTTAGTGCACTTCCCCCATGTTTCACCCTCATGTTACTTATCTTCTACTAATGTCCCACTGCATTTACCTTATATTTATGAATACCCTGTAATTTTATCTTCTAAACGAATGTTTTACTTCTTATTTTGTCTGTACCTTTGGTTTTAAATGTGCTATAGAAATAAAGCTGTATTGTATGTAACCAAGAGGTTACACAATAATTAAAAAATAGCAAATAAATCACAGAGTGCATCAAACTATTTGGGGCATGAAACGGGAAACAGACTCTGCGTTTGTGGACATTTGATCTGCAGCCTTGGTTTGTGTCTTGATGCATTCTCAATCATCCAGGTGAGTAATTACACGATGTGAACCAGCCTGAGGTCAGGCTGACCTGCTCCGTGTGCTCGAGCAGCCGCTAGGACACGCTGCAGCTCTCTGATTACTGTGCTGCGCTTCCACAGCAGCACAAAGAAAACACTTTCAGTACTTGAAGCTTCTGAAGTTGAAGGTGCTGAAGTGAACTTCATAGCAGCTCCAGTACGATCCTACAGGTGGCGTCGCTCATCCCTGTGTCCACATACATCCATGTATAATCCCAGTAAATGGTAAACAGACTTTTTCCTGATGCGTGCATTGCATTGTGGGACATTATCCCGACACTGTGACATGCACACCTTGTGGTCAGCGCTCTAACTTCACCACAGCTCATCGAGATTTGAAGACAGTTTTCCTAAATGTGGATTTGAGCTTAAATATGACCATTACCTGGATCATGGATGGATGACACCGTCTTTGTGTCTCAGGTGGGCTTCAGGAAGGGTGGTGTGGACATCCTGGGGAGGAGGACTCAGCTGGAGGTCCTGCTCTCAGTCCTGCTGCTGGCCGCCCTCCTGGCTCTACTGGCCTGCCTGGTGGTCCTGGGACTCGGCTTCAGCTCAGGTGATGGATCCCTCCTTCACTCCTCTACCTCCTTTTTCCTATAGTTCTTGCCTCCTTTCCTTCCCTCTTTCGGTGACCGTCTCTTTCGGTTCTTGCTTCCTTGGTGTTGGCTTCTGTTGCTGCTCCTCCTTAACCTTCACACCTTTGCCTTTCCATCTCTACGTCCTCCTTTCCTTCCCGATGCCCTTCTGTCCACCTCAGCCTTTCCTTTTTTCCTGTCTCCGCCTTTCCTCTCTTTCCTCCTCACCCGCGTTATGGATCGTCCCCATGCCTCCTCCTTTCTTTTGTTTCTTTGTCTCCATCTCTTTGCTTTTCCATTCTCCTTCCTTTCTGTATCTTTATCTTTTCTGCCTCCATAATAACCTTCATGACGTCCTCCCGTCCTCTCATAATTACAACTCTTTTCTTTGACCTTGACTTTTTTTCTCACCCATGATGCTCTGCAGACAGTGGGCGTGGCCTGTGCCTGTCGGAGGCCTGTGTCACTGTGGCCAGTCAGATCGTGGAGGCGATGGACCGCAGCGCCGACCCCTGCCAGGACTTCTACCAGTTTGCCTGCGGAGGCTGGATGAGGAAGAACCCACTGCCTGACGGACGCTCGCGCTGGTCCACCTTCAACAGCATCTGGGAGCAGAACCAGGCGCTGCTCAAACACCTGCTGGGTACGCCGGCGGGCGGAGAGATGCGTGCAGAGATCATTAACTAGCTAATGGTCTCGCTGCTGGCTTCACCCTGTTAACACTGTGAAACTTTACTGTTAAAGACGAGCACACGGCCAGCTTTCTAAACGCGGACTTTTTAGTTTACAAAGTTTGTTTTCGTTCTTTAGAGAACGGGACGTTTAATGGCAGCAGTGAAGCAGAGAGGAAGACTCAGTCCTACTACCTGTCCTGCCTCAACACCCAGAGGATCGAAGAGCTCGGAGCTCAGCCTCTCATAGACCTCATCACCAAGGTACAGCCGGTCACCATGGCAACCGCATCACTCAGGCAAATTTGCTCCAAGTGTTTAAGGTTGGAGACAGAAGTGAGTTTGGAGGGTTTTTGTCCTGCAGAATGAAACGCAGGAGAAACGAGAGACTAACGAGGAAACATTATTGTTTTCATCTCTTTACTGTAAAATGACCCTCAGGATCTTTGTGGTTGGTGGTGAAAATCCTTTTTCATTCATACAATACTGAGGATATTTTGTATGTTATCATAACAAATTACCACAACGGTTTAATTTTGTGTTGTGACCACAGTCAAGCTGCTTAATCAAATGATCCCAAAGTAAAGGACGTGGAGCGAAGTCCACACTCGGGAACGTTGTTGTTCCATTTATTGCACATTCATCGTTGTAGCTCAGAAGCTTCCCAAATCAAAACAAAGCACAGAAATCTGCACGATTCAACACAAAGTAAAAGCAAACGTGTTATTCCATCGAAACTTCATGAACACTATAAACATGATTGTTGGACCAATCAGCGTGTTCTCGCTCTGCTACGACTTCAAACTTCCTGTTTGATCAGTTACAATAAAATTTATTATTATAAAATAATAGAACTGCAGGTATTACAGTAGTTTCACCTGGACCCTTTATCACAGGACTGTAGCAGCATCTTTGTGTTAAACTTTGTAATATTTGTTTAAAATCTTTAGTTGGTTTTATTCCAGTTTTTTTTAAAAATCATTTCTTTTAAGCTTTTATTTTGAAGTAATCCTGTGCTTCCTTCCTGTGGGATGTTTCCTAATTGGAGTAAAATGAATCCTGGATGGAAACTTTATATGTAGCAAAATCAATAATAAAGTATCATCAGCGTACAGGGTTAGGATTCAGTCTGTAAACACACGGAAGTGATAACGTCAGTGTTACGTTTTATTTATACGCTTTCATTTGTTTTTCCACTGTCACCGAGTCCAGCTCAAAGAGGGAGCACCTGATAGTTGGGTTTCCTTTGCTGTCATCGCTTTATCATCTACAGCACGTGGAACTTTAGGTTTGCCATCACTATACTTACAGGAAATGGGATTTTGGATGACAGTGTTCTGTTTAGCATCCGTGGATTTCCACGTTTCTGCTTTGTTATTCCAGTAAATGTGAACTGTGTGCAGATTGGAGGCTGGAACATGACGGGCCCCTGGGACAAAGACAACTTCATGGATGTTCTGAAGGTGGTCTCCGGTCCGTACCGAGGTCAGCCGTTCTTCAGCGTCGGAGTCAGCGCCGATCCCAAAAACTCCAACAGCAACGTCATTCAGGTGAAACAGAAACACCTGGTGACACATTCAGCCGATGAGCCACTGAATGAACATCTGTCTCAGTTTCCTCTTTAACTTAAACTATTTAATACTATTTCATACTAGAATACTTATGCTTCAAGCTTCTGCAGACGTGTTTGCTTTTTGTATTTGTCTGCGACAGCAGAAAGAGAAGCTTTCAAATGACTTCTGTGCTGTCACAGAGTCACCGTGTCGATCTCTTCTGCAGGTGGACCAATCAGGGCTCTTTCTGCCATCCAGGGACTATTACCTTAACAAGACAGCCAATGAGAAGGTAAGAATGCCTGGAGCGGTGTACCTCTTCCAGTGACATGCTGACTTTATTGAAGCTTAAATAGAATAAACCTGACTTCTTCCAGGTGTTGGTGGCGTACCTGGACTACATGGTGGAGCTGGGGATGCTGCTGGGGGGCGAGAGGAGCTCCACTCAGGCTCAGATGCAGCAGATTATGGACTTTGAGACAGGGCTTGCCAACATCACCGTCCCACAGGACCAGCGGCGAGACGAAGAGAAGATCTACCACAAGGTCACCATCGCGGAGCTGCAGGTGAGGCTGGCGTCCTGATTGGTTTCTGTGTCTGGTTACATCACAGGCCACTGTTACTGAAGGAACCTAGTGATGTTTGGCAAACATCTGAAAGACGTGAGGGTTCAGAGCCTCTCCTCCCACATTCTAGGTTGTTTCCTCTGAGGCTGGACAGGAAGTGAATCTTCACCTGTGTCCATCTGGCTCGTCACCGTTTCTGTTTTGAGCCGAGAGCTGTCGTCGTTTGAGTCACGAGGTCTGAGTCTACGTAGAGTCGCAGATGTGAACGGAGGCTTCACTTTGTATTGTGTTTGATTCGCTGTCATGTTGTGAAACGGCGTCACATGTGCAGAATTCACTGTCAGAAAAATGTTTGCTGGAAATATTCAAAAAGTCACCGAAAGTCAAAGAGCTTCAGAGACGCGTCGAGCAGACGCAGCCTGACAGAATCAACATGAAAGCAGTTGGACAAAAGGTCAGAGGTCACGGGTGGTGGCTGTCAGGGGTGATGGAGACAAACGGACGGCCAATGTTCATCGGTCTTTATCAGCGTGACGCTTGTGTGCGTCCTCTTTCCTGCTGCTAACTGGGTTTGGGTTCATTTCTCTGATCTCAGGTCAGATTACAGCGTTTGTTCTGCAGCGCTCAGACCGTGCGTTTGTGTTTTCTCCTCGCGTTCCTCTGACGCGTCCTCCTGCCATCTTCGCGGTGGCCACAGTAATTCAGCAGATGTGTTTCATCGTCGGCGTTGTGGCTCTGATGTCGTGGCGGCGCAGCCTGTCTGCTGCAGCTCTCTGTCCTCCAGGGCTGCAGATGCTTCAGGGGTCCCCATGGCTACCGTTGCCATGAGTCGTTGCTATGTGACTGCACCTCTGAGAGAGGGAGGGAGGTTAGATAACAGGTTATTATATAAACATGGTTGATGTGAAGATGGAGGAGACCTCAGCAGTCTGGACTCTTCCTCCTCACATTCATTTTAATTCTTTTATTTATTGTTTCAGATGCTTTGATTTTGCTTATTGAAGCATCTAAATTTATATTTTTTGCACATTTTTTAATAGTTCTGTGAAAATGAGACTCCCGAGAAGCTGATATATTTCCTGCAGAACAAAGGAACAAACTCTGCAGGCTGTACAGTACTGTGCAAAAGTCTTGAGTCAATGTAAATAGGCAGAGTGATTTATTGAAACATGAAATATAGCACATGAGACAAAAACAGAGTTTGTGCATTTCTAATGAGCTGAAACTGAACGTTTGGTGTGAGCAGCTCTCTGTGACCATCTTCAGTTCTCCAGGTTTCTTCTTTGGATGTTTCTGCCTTCTGTTCCCTGTCAGGATGAGCCCACACTGCTTCAGTGATGCTGAGGTCCGGCTCTGGGCAGGCCCATCCCTGACCCACAGAAATGAAGCTGCAGCCAATCAGAAGCTTTCCTGTATTCGTGATGGCACTTTTCTCAGTTCATAAGTCATTGTTTTTAACAAAGATCTCCAACACCACCGACTGACACGCAGCCCAAACCACGACTGAGCCTCCTCCGTGTTTCACAGACTCTGTGTACTCAGTGAGTGTGCACAGGCCTGGCTGCTGCGTGTAGGTAACACAGGAAAGAAGGTGAAACTGCTGATTTGTGATCTGTTTATGTCAGAGATGCATCCGTGTTCCGCCCATGCATTGCAGTATTGTGGGGGTCTAGAGGCCCACTGCTCTGCTGTAGCAGGGTGAAAGGCGGGGTACACCTGGCCCCGTCCTCAGCCCGTTGCACAGTAACGCAGACGCAGAAACCTGTTGGTGTCCACGCCTACGGCCAGTGTGGGAATGTCACGTAGCCTCACACAGGACGGACAAACCCAATGACCTCAGCCGGCTGGTGGATTCAGACCCTGGACCCTGTTGCTGTGAGGACCGCTGCTCCGCTGTACACAACCCTATGGTGAAGTCATGTTGTTTAGGGCTGTGGAAACTTTACATGGGCTTTGCTGATCGGAGAGCAAAACGTGTCAAAGCTGTGAGCTGCTGCTTTCTGTGCCATTGTCTTAAAAAAGCCTCCACTCATTCACTGTGGTGTGTTTCCTCCCCGCAGAGTCTCCACACTTCAGTTTTTGACTTTCTGACTGTTTGAAGCTGAAGCAAAGCAGACAGCAGGGATTAGCTTTCCATCTCTGCATCTCCCCCCCGGGTGGTGCAGTCTGCTCCCACACTGAGGATTACTGCTGACAGGCAGGCAGCCCTGTTAAAAGCCCCACTGCTCTTTCTCACAGACAAACAGGAGCTGCTAAGTTTGAGATGCGCATGAAGTCAGAGCCACTTTGCCTGTTCGCGAGTCAGTATTTGTGGAACGTGACTCCAAATTATTTGTGCAAAATTCGCCTGTTTTTCATACCGCAAATTTAAAATATTCGCTAATTTTTTAGATTTTATTTTTGCGACTAAGTAGTAAGTTGTAAATCGAAATGGTATTGTTTGGGGTGTTTGGGGTGGTAGCTTGGGTTATACCTGGTCTCTAACCCCGGCAAACACAGAGGGCTCGAGTGTAAGGCCTTTATATGCAGAGCAAACTGACAGTGTATCTACACCGTGTGCAAGCAATCACACACGTGTACATACGTGTGAATGCAGATGTGCCTGCTGGTCTGTCAGACTCTTTAAACACACTCTGATGTCTCTGCTCGCTCTTCGTGGTTATGTTTTTTTATTCTTTCTGGACGTTAGCGTCTCCTCTGGGATTCTCTGTTTTACTTCCCTCCTTTGTTCTTTTCCCAACACTGTTATCCTCCTGACTGGCTTCACCTCCTTGTCCTTCTTCAGATGCTCCTTTGTCTCATTTTCCCCGTTGATTGGTTCATTGCTGGGGTCAGTTTTATTGTGATGTGATGTGTGTCTCTGCCTTTCCAGCTGCTGGCTCCAGCCATCGACTGGTTGGACTACTTGTCGTCCTCTCTGTCTCCTCTGGAGCTAAACGACACCGAACCTGTCGTCCTGTATGCCAAAGAGTACCTGCAGCAGGTGTCGGAGCTCATCAACAAGACAGACCGCAGGTCAGCCGCTATCCACTGCCCCACCCCCACAGCGGTAACACACAGGTCTTATTGACATGAATTGTCAGACTGTGCTGCTCTCATGAATGAAGTGCAGGTTTGAGCAGCTCCGTGACTCTCACTCAGAGTGAGACTCACATCACAGACACAATTAATCATTAACCAGCCAAATTTTTGTCAGGTAAATGCATTAAAAACCTTCACCGTCTAAAGCTTAAATAGGTGAACAACAAAACAGTAGTTAAGTTGTGTGAAGTATACCCACCGCTGTGAAGCCGGACATTTGAGCACAGGTGTCTGTGGGGACTGACCCACTGCTGCAGCCTGAGAAGTGAGAGGGTTAACTTAAGAAATATGCACAGATAAAAAAGCCAAATCACACTCCAGCTAAAGATGCGGAGCTTAGTAACTGTGAAACAGAAACTAGGATGAGTACGATTTCTAAAGGAATAACTTCTCGAGTTCATTTTTAAAGAATGAACATCAAAAAATAATCAAACACTTATGTCTGTGTTTACGTGCATCTGGTAACACTCCTGTCAGCCCAAACACTATAAGCAGAACAACACTGACTGCTGAGTTCTGAAAGTTCTAAATTAAACCTGTACAAACTTCTTATTCACCAACATGTCCCACAGTGACGTAGTCCCTGGCATCCATCCTTCCCTGCTTGCTCTGCCCTGCTTGCTCTGCCCTGCTTGCCCTGCCCTGCTTATCCTACCTCTGCTTGCCCTGCCCTGCTTATCCTACCTCTGCTTGCCCTGCCCTGCTTGCTCTTCCCCTGCTTCCCTGCCCTACCCCTGCTTGCCCTTCCCTGTTTGCCCTACCCCTGCTTCTCATGCCCTGCTTGCCCAGCCCTGCCCTGCTTGCTCTGCTCTTGCCCTGCTTATTAAATCTGCCTGGTTGGTGTGTAATGAGAAGTGTGTGTGTCTCCAGTCTGCTGAACAACTACATGATGTGGACATTGGTTCAGAAGAGTGTCGCCAGTCTGGACCAACGCTTCGAGAATGCTCAGGACAAACTGCTGGAGAGTCTTTATGGGACCAAGAAGGTACAGAAGCTTGAAATACTACTGCCACTGCTGCTGATACACTCATTAGTGTTACTACTGCTGCAACTGGTAATCCTGCTAATGGACCAATGTGTGTTTGGGTTATTGTGTTTCTGACTGGGACTAACGCTTTCTTTTTCAACTCCTTAAACTGATGGTGCATTCAGCTGGTGTCAGAATAACTGGAGTTGTAAGTTGTAATATGGTGTTTGGGTTCCAACCAGTCGGTGCCCTTCAAGTAGAGTGACCTCAGTTAGCTAGAATATTGTTTATTTCAAGGAATGCTTAAAACAACCTGGAAACAGCGATCAGTGTGTTGTTTAAACATTCTGACATTCTGATAAAATACTGTGCATCGTGTTTAAAATTCATGTTGTTTTAATAACAACTTAGACACACACGAACACAATAAACTCAGAGCTGGTCTGATCATTACTAAGGTCATGTCTGAAACCATTCACTCATCCTGTGGGATACAGTTTTGTTTGTTTTTTTACAGTTTTTTTACTCACTGTTTTTTACTGGAAAGTACTTGGTCAGCCATGTTGTTTTTAAAGTACTCTATAAATAAAGTTGGATTGAATTGGTTAGCTCACGCTTAGTTTCATGTGTTATGCCAAGGAAGGAAGTGATACCTTAGTTAGAGCCAACTGGTTCAATCATTCAGGACTGGTTTCAACAAGCAGCTGCTTCTTTATGCTAATACCAATCTGTAGCAGGTTAACTGCTTCTAACTGGTTGTAGACTCACCTGCTCTGGTCTAACTGGGCCTAGGAGTTTGTAACTGCATGTGTTTTATCGTAGTCCTGTACGCCGCGCTGGCAGACCTGCATTGGGAACACTGACGACACCCTGGGCTTTGCGCTGGGAGCGCTGTTCGTCAAGGCAACTTTTGACAAACAAAGCAAAGAGATTGTGAGTCACTGAGCCGGCCCTGCCTTCGGAAACTTCGTCATGAGGTCAGATTGAGGTCTGGTTAGTTTGAGCTCACTCGCTCATCTCTTACAGGCTGAAAAGATGATCAACGCCATCCGGTCAGCGTTCAAAGAAGCGCTAGACCAACTCAGCTGGATGGACGACCAGACGAGACAGGCTGCAAAGGACAAGGTCCACACAGACACACAAACACAGTGCATACGCAACTTAAAGTTTGTACCCTTGGGGTTTTGAAATGTAGGAGACAGAAAATGTTGGTGGTGGTTAGGTTTACAGACGGGTTAGGCTACCTTAGTTGAGCTTAAAGTGCCCGGTATCCCATAATATAACAGTTTCACTGTAAATAATATCAACAGCACCAGGAAAAGAGGCAGAAAAAGGCTGATAACTAGGAAAAGGGTTAAAGACTGATTTGTCTGTGTGCTCCTTGTTAGGCAGATGCAATCTATGACATGATCGGCTTCCCAGAATTCATCCTGGACTCCAAGGAGTTGGACGATGTTTATGACGGGGTGAGTGAACACTGCTAAACATCGCTCGGTCCTCTGCAAACCAACCGAAGTAAGTGATGGTGGCTATCCCGCCCTGGCTCCCAGAGAGCCAATCAACAGCCAGACCAGGAAACACGAGACGTCACAGGGCTTTGAAGTGGCAGCACCAAGAAGTGCTCCAAGAAAGACGACTGGTGGTAATCAGTCGTCTGCACAGCACACACTGAGGGAACACTGTGAAAGCCGTCCTAAATCCGATTTAGGACATTTGCAATTAAATGTTTCCTGCAGACTCTGAATGTCAGACTCTAGATCAGGGGTGCTCAATACGTCGATCGCGATCGACCAGTCGATCGCAAAGGTAGTATTGGTAGATCGCATGGCATTAAAAAAATAGATGCCAGCCTATCATCCATCCCGTCACTTGATTGATACAGGGAAGCCAGTCAGATGACAGCAGATTTTTTCTGACGCTTAGGTCGCTGCGCATGCGCAAACAGCGGCGCGAAGTGTAGTAAAACTGACAAGCTAGTCAGCGAGTTAACTCCAATTTTTAGCTCTCGGTTTTTTCTCTTAAACCTGGCCGTCAGCAGCTACTGTCCGGACTATGCATCCCTGGCTGATTCAATTCAGTGCAAGTCATCAGAGTAAACTCAGGTAATGACAAAAAATTTACATAGTTAATTGTGTTGTGAAATATTGGATATTGCGGTTATGCATGTATATACATTGTAGATATAAAGAATCCTCAATATATTTATAAATAAGTATATGTTTTGGATTTTTGTAGTGGGTAGATCATTTTGACTTGGTCATTTTATAAGTAGCTCACATGCGGAAAAAGTGTGAGCACCCCTGCTCTAGATTCACGTTTGGGTGGTGCTGTGCTGCCCCCTGCTGGTCAACTTAATGTAATCTAACAGCTTGGTTCTGTATTTCAGTATGAAGTGTCAGATGACAGCTTCTTCCAGAACATGTTGAACTTCTACAACTTCTCCTCTCGAGTGATGGCCGACCAGCTGAGGAAGACTCCCAACAAAGACCAGTAATGCACACGTGCATCAGTGCACACAGAGGTCACTAATACACGCCGACATCAGGAGGCGCAGCTACACAAATATACAGGCGCACACGTCCTCAGGGGTCGTACTCACAGTGTAACGCAGTGTAACCATCAGTTTACATTATTTATATTATTTATTTTTTATATTATTTTACCAATTTAAACCTACACATCAAAGACTTTTAGTTAACAAAATGACAGGACAAGAGCTCGCATTAAAAACAGGGGCTGATGGAGGATTTTCACTATTTTATTTATGAGCTCAGAGGTAACTGTGCACTCAGTCTGTGGAGCTGATTATGAGACTTAAGTCACAGTTTAGTTTCTCATGTGCAGGTTTGGGAAAATGAATTGGCCGGCCCCGGTAAAGGTCAGAGGTCAGGTCTCAGAGAGAGCACACCTGTGGTTTAAACCTGACTTATTTGTAATGTGAGGTTTTAAACTGAAACAAATGCATTTCTCCCGTCGGAGTCTCGTATGAATGGTGTTACAGGAGCGCTGAAGATAAACATGAGGTTTCCCGGTCAGGGACAGTCCTCCAGGTGACACCGAGCTGACTCTGACTGGTACTGAACTACGCTGATGCTTCCGTCAATGTGTTAAACCGCGGCTGTAGGCGGGCTGTGTAAAATACCAGCTTATTCAGTATATTTGTATCATCTGTGTTTGGTACAATTCGTCGTTGATGACGAGATATCCCAGGACCAAACAGGATCGATGTACATGAGGCTGACATTGCTCCTGTTGGCGCTGATTTTTGCAAAGGGGAGAAGTTATCTTTGTAGTTGAGCGCAGAGCTAATCCTGTCATCAGATGGACTGATCATAAGGCCCACACTGTTTTGAGCATATGTGCAGAGTCGTAGTGGTTTTTATAGATCTACCAACAGATTAGCTGGTGTTTGTGCTGGAAGAGCAGCTCTGGTTCACATCACAGCTGGTCAGTAACTCGTCTTTGCTGACACTTTGCAAATACGATCCCTGAACATTTATACGGTATGGCTGGACCGCAGATTAACTCCTCTCCCTCCCCTTCCTTTCTCTCTTCCTCTCCTCCTCCTCCCAATCCTTTCCTTGTTTCCTGTCCTCCTCCAGATGGAGTATGACTCCTCCTACAGTTAATGCCTACTACATGCCCACTAAGAACGGCATCGTCTTCCCTGCTGGGATCCTGCAAGCTCCCTTCTACGCCCACGACCACCCCAAGTCTGTTTACCTCAGTATCTACCTGTCCATGCGTCTGCCTGTCTGTCTTTACATGTTCTTTTCTTCAGCTTTCACACTCTTCAGGATGCTGTTTGCTCTTATTGTTGTTGTAATGAGCTCTGCTGACTGTAGGGGGCGCTGGCAGGACTTTAGACTTTCAGTTTGTGGGTGTGGCTTAAATCATCACTGAGTTTGGGCATAAAGTTCTGATTAAGTGCTGATCCGGTCATCCGCACCATGTGTGTGTGTGTACTGTAAATATATAAAAATACTAATTATAAACTTTATAAAACGTGTTTTTTATAAAGAGCTTCCAGACCAATCGCAGCTGTTTCTGGACTCGGTGTGTGGGTAACGTTTTGACTGCTGTGTGTTTGTGTTTTCAGGGCACTGAACTTTGGTGGCATTGGGGTGGTGATGGGCCACGAGCTCACGCATGCCTTTGATGATCAGGGTGAGTTTCACTCCAGGTCATATTTGATTCACTGCACTCAGTGTGGGCGTGGCCTGTGTTTATTCTGAATTGGGGTGATTATTAACGGACGGCTGCAGTCCTGGCGGCCGACTGTCGTTCCTGTTGTGCGGCTTTGAAGTCTGATTGAAGTCGGCTGCCCGGGGCGCACATGCAGCTGACGTGTTGTGATGTAAATTCAGATTTGTCCACGTGGTCTTAAAAACAGGCAGGCGTGGGGGCGGACCCTCAGTAATTCCATAATTTACCTCAAAATGAACTAAACAAACCTAATGAGCTGGAACTAAATCATGTTTAACGGGAGCTTAAAACAGGCTCAGGCTCCAAACTGCCACAAAAACAGGAGCATGAAACATTAAACAATTGGAGAACCACAGATGGTAATCCTGATTACCTCAGGAAAGTACCAACACAGCTGCAATGTGGTCCTTGTGTCCATCAGGTCGTGAGTATGATAAAGAAGGAAACTTGAGGCCATGGTGGCAGAACTCGTCCGTGGAGGCGTTTCGCCAGCGGACCGAGTGTATGGTGGATCAGTACGGCCGCTACACCGTCAACGGAGAACACATCAACGGAAAACAGACACTCGGAGAAAACATCGCCGACAATGGGGGGCTAAAGGCCGCGTATCACGTGAGTAGGAACACAAACCGCTGCAGCAACAGGTCAACACCTCCCACTAACCCGCGTGTTGATGTTTTCCTCCTAAGGCCTATCGGTCATGGATCCAGGGAAACGGAGATGAGAAAAGACTTCCTGCTGTCAACCTGACCAATGACCAGCTTTTCTTCGTTGGATTTGCCCAGGTGAGACGCTGCAGACAAACAACGAAGCTCAGCTATTTGCTTTTTTCAGTTACAGATCTAGACCGCCAAACCTAAATGGGATTAGTTCATTCAACTCAGAAAATGTCAAACGCCATCCGTTTCCTGTTACCACTGGTGTCCCCCAGGGATCTGTCCTCGAACCTCTTATAATAGTCATCTACTTCCTGTTGCTCAAAGGAAGTAGATGATTGTGAGACATTTGATTAAAAAAATGAAAGAAAATGCTGCATCGAGATTTGTCCCTTCTCAGATTTCTGTTCTGTTCTTTTAGGTGTGGTGCTCAGTTCGGACACCAGAGAGCGCTCACGAGGGCCTCGTGACCGACCCCCACAGTCCTCCCCGATACAGAGTCATCGGCACGCTCGCCAACTCTCCGGACTTCAGCCGCCACTTTAACTGCCCCGAAGGGACACCCATGAATACGGGGAAGCGCTGCGAAGTCTGGTAGTCAGACCTGAAAGGACCAGCTCGGGGTGGTGCAGGAACGGGGGGGGGAGTCTGTCAGCTGACGGGTTGACGGGCTCGTTAGTGTCTTAATTAGAGTTCAGGTTCTTTCATGGGGTGGGGGGAGCAGGTGTAATCTTCAGCTTCAGTTAATCTGTAACTTGGTGACGATCAGACTTACTTCCTGTCTGGAAACTAAACGGACTCGGTGGACGTCACACAGACACGAAGGACTGACGAGGAAGAAGAAGCCACGTGGGCGGTGGCGATGATTCCTGCTTTTATCACGTTATTGATTCATAGTGTTATTAATGGGCTTTGGTTTGTGTGTGCGTGTGTGTGTGTGTGTGTGTGTGTGTGCGCGTTTTGTCCGTTGTGTGAAAGAGCTCTATAATTCCACCCCCTACGACATCACTGTGATGACCTCATACAAAGTTGAACTGTTACATAATCAGTCATGGCTGTGTGTGTGTGTGATTGGCCACTCAGTTATTGAGGAAGCTGTCGCCTGATTGGCTGGGAGGCTTTCAGTTTTAGGGGTGTAGATTAGGATTAAGGAGAGGAACGAGGGTTTCGTGGATTATTTATGAGGTTTTAAGCATTTAAAACACTTTTTCTCGGATTTATCTCCTCGGTCCGTTTCTCGTGTATATAATCTGTCAGAAATGTCGAAGTTGAATCCACGCTGTAACCACTGTTTCACTCTAAATTAAGACAGACGTGACATATTTTAAAAGGTTTTCCATCATTTTGTAATCTATTACAACCCTTTAATGAGTCTGTCGAGGATTGCCTTAAAGCCAGCGTTATCTTTAGGTAACACAGAGCATAGCTCACCTTCCAGTTTGCACAGTTTAACCGACTCACTACGTTAGCGCTCTGCAACCACTAAGTAACACACTGTTACCAGGAGACACAGCCTCACTTCCAGGTAAAGACCAGTGTCAGTGAATCAAACAGTGAGTAGAGAGGAAACAGCTTAAAACCAAAACCTGATCCTAAAACTGAGTTTGGAATTAAAATTTCAAAATAAAATGCAAACACAATCCTGTCTATGGTCTATCTCACAAAAATAGATGATTTATTTGCAGTGTTTTGGTAGCTCATCTTTATCAAGTAAACGGTGAACCTCTGAACATCTACCACAGCGGTCTGGTTCACATGCAGCTCCACGTCACCAGTTTTCACCCATTTGCCAACAAAACAACTTAAAACAGAAGAAGTGGGAAATATACACTGGTGGGTGAAACTGGAGGTGTGGAGTGCGTGGTCCGCTGGTGAAATGGTGGATACTAAGAGCTTAGTGGCACAGGAAGTAGTGGAAGTCAATCAAATTTCCCAGTTGTATTTGTTTCTAATGTTTTATAATAACTCAAGTTTGCTGTTTCAAACACTAGTTATACAAAGAATCATAAATATACAAAAGTATGATGGAGTAAAGCTCACAGGACTGCATTTCAGATACAGTTGGTGCAACTGGTGAAAACACAAAACTGGAACACTTTATAATGAAACTAACAAGAAGCTCCACATACTCCTAATATACTAGTATAGATATCAAGCCACATGCAGCCATGTTTGTAGCCTTTGGATTTTTTTATTATTCTGTATTTAAATGATTTTCTATAGTTTTAAGCCATTCGGTGCGCGGGGAATGTGATTGGCTGTAAGCTTGCTGATGTCATGGCTTCTCTTGTCACAAACCATTTGCCTGATCTGTGAACGAGTCCTTGGAGCTCTGCATCTGTCCCACTCTTTCATTTTTTGAAATAATCGGCTGCTCACTGAGCTCGAGGTCTGATGTGATGTGAGGGTGGCGTGAACTTCAAAATGAGACTTTTGGTGTATAAATGGGTTCATCATCAGACCTCGGCAGTAAACAGCTGGACCAGGAGTGGGATTACCTTTAGAAATACTCAGAGTAAACATAAATATGAGAGACAGACTGTCGAAGTTAAAGATCCAACACACGTTAAACCTTCATTCGTTAAAGAACTGACGACTTGGTACCTCAGACTTCATTACCAACGATTCCTTAAAACATGGCTGAACTTTAGCTCCCGCCCAGTGCAGGCACATGACTGACGACAGGTGGCACTCTCGGCCCGCTCACCTGAGCCACAAGCTTAATATTCACGTTAAAGTCAGTGTTGTGATAATAACCATACACTGTGTATTGTCAGTGTTTGTGCATGTGTGGGTGTGCGTGTTTTGGAGTGTGTGCCGGCTTCGCCTCCCCCTATGACATGACCGTCCAATCCTACGCAGCTCCCGTGTGTGACGTCTTTTGTTCTGCAGAAGAAGAAGCTGCCTCCGGCGAAAGATGTGTCTGGGTGCGTTTGCGTGTTCTTGTATGTCTATTGTTGTAAGGACGATTAAAAACGTTGGTTCTCCACTTTGGGACAGATTTTCTGAGACCCTTTAGAAGCAGGGTTAGGTTATGAGTTGGGGGGGGTGCATCGCATCTACAAGGGTCCTTGTGTAGGTGCAATGAAACAATAGACAGACAAGTGTGTGTGTGTCAGGAGTCAGAGCTGTGTAAAAATCTGTGTGTACAGTAAACAACAATAGAGCTGAAGTAGAAGAAACTGCTCATTTTAAACTCTGTGTCTGTCCTGAGGGGGCGTCAGTGCTCGTCCAATCACAAGGCTGCGTTTCAGGTGGCTGCTGTGGGGGAAAAAACACCTGAAGTTTTATCTGCTTTTATTTTATTGCCCGAGAATGTAGAGAAAAGAATGAGAAATGTTTTCTATCAGGCTGCAGAAATATAATAAACACTGAACACACTCAGCCACACAGTCCTGCTCTGTTATTACAAGGAAAGGTGGAGCACGGGTGGGGGTGCATGATCGCTTTGGCTCCACCCAGCATGTGAGTGTTTGAATGTAAGCTTGTTTCTTTTACCTTCTCTGTAACACGGCTGCTGACGAGGATCAAATCAATCAACTAGAAAATCAATGAGAAAAGGCACTATTGAAAGTTAATGGTGTGCTGTCCTCACCCTCAGGTTCCTGGTTTTCACCAGCGAGCTAACAATGCTCCAGTAATCAGACTCATTTTCCTTTTTTGTGCTGATTTATTGAATGATGGCCTCTGACCTTCTCTTTGACCATTGTAAAACTGAAAACATACAAAATATTGTATTAGCTAACTAACATTGCAAACTAGCTTGTTACAAGCTTACTGCAAGCTAACAAGATAAAACTTTCATACTCAATTAAACAAAGTTTTAAACACAACAAGAGACAATTATTATTTAATCATCACTCATACTTACGGACAAATCTCGTCCGAAGCAACATTTTCAGCTTGGAACGATAATGCTTCAGCATTACGTTCAGCCATCTTGGATTTTCCACTTCCTCTATTTTTCTTTTTCCAAAGTAATCAAAATAATATTACAAATCAGCCACTAGAGGGGGCTCTAGGGCAGATTACTAAACTGTATTATCCAGCGTAACGTATAAAAGGCAGAACAAATATCCTTTATTTATATAAAGTTCTGCCAGGAGAGCAGACTCTGCTCCACACTGGAGCCTCCGCTTCTCCATAGAGCGCCCCCTGGAGGAGCGAAGGAGGCCCACAGCCAAGCTCCCTACAGACCACCTCTGCATCCTGCAGGTCAAGCTTCACGCACTGAGGACCATCTCTGGTTACACTTCCCTGCAGTCAGTGTTGAACAGCAGGTACATTAGGGGCCAGTTTCTGTGTAAAAATGTGATTAAAAACCTGAAACACTTTGATGGTTTTGGACTTTTCATGCTGGCAGTAAGAAAACAACAGAATCATTCCAGCCTGACTGATTAACAGAATCTTTGGTAGAAAGAAAGTAAAATCTGTGACTGAGGTGATGGATGAGCTGAGAACTTCATCTGGATATGAGATGAGCTCCTTCCTCTTCAGCCGGCCCTTCTTCAGCTGCACCAACACCAAAGTTAACCAGCTTGTTGTTCTCCGGTCTGCCCAGCTTCTGCCCCCTGCTGGCCTGGAGGGACATAAGCACACATAGATCAGACTGACTGCATCGCTCCTCTCTCAGGGCTTCGTTCTCTGATGCAAACATGTGTTCAGTACCTTACAGTAGAAATACAGGACAACGTTCTCCAACAGCAGGATCAGTGGCAGGACGAGCGCTCTGATGATGAAGCCTGTGGGATCTGGATGACCTGCGGGATCGAACACATTCACAGTCATCACGAGTCAAACAGCTGCCATTAAACACAAACTGCAGAGAAATCTGTGAACATCGTTTATCTGGACCTGAACCTCTGCTCTGAGGACAAACCCCTTTAAACCCCTCTGAGAATAATCTGTGACTGGAGCCTGCACAAGTTAAACTGAGTTTAGTGATACTTAAAAGTCAGAAAATGTTTTTCATCAATTAAAGACATAAAAAGCTGATTAGTCATGTGGATAAAATACATATATCCCTTCATTTATTGTCTCTTCCAACCATCCATGTAACATCAGGTGTTTCAGATCAGGTCATTGGTATTTAGGGAGTGATGCCTGTGACACTGAGGACCTGCTGTTGTCATTGGTGTTGAAGTTGTCTCATCATACTCTGGCCTCTGACAGTGGACTCATCTCTGTGCTTGTCCTGCTAGACCTCAGTGCAGCGTTCGATACTGTCGACCATAATATCCTATTAGAGCGATTAGAACATGCTGTAGGTATTACAGGTACTGTGCTGCAGTGGTTTGTATCATATCTATCTAATAGACTCCAGTTTGTGCATGTAAATGGAGAGTCCTCTTCACACACTGAGGTTAATTATGGAGTTCCACAGGGTTCAGTGCTAGGACCAATTCTGTTTACATTATACATGCTTCCCTTAGGCAGCATCATTAGAAGACATAGCATACATTTACACTGCTATGCAGATGACACCCAGCTCTATCTGTCCATGAAGCCAGATAACACACACCAATGAGTTAAACTGCAGGAATGTCTTAAAGACATAAAGACCTGGATGGCCGCTAACTTTCTGCTTCTTAATTCAGATCAAACTGAGGTTATTGTACTCGGCCC
Organism: Rhamphochromis sp. 'chilingali'; assembly: GCF_963969265.1. Classification (NCBI taxonomy): domain Eukaryota; kingdom Metazoa; phylum Chordata; class Actinopteri; order Cichliformes; family Cichlidae; genus Rhamphochromis; species Rhamphochromis sp. 'chilingali'. The sequence goes on along the minus strand of NC_137935.1, from coordinate 1,122,741 downwards.
TGAAAATCTTAGAAATATGGTCTCTAACCAGATTCTTACTCTGGATGGCATTACCTTGGCCTCCAGTAACACTGTGAGGAACCTTGGAGTCATTTTTGACCAGGACATGTCCTTCAATGCACATATTAAACAAATATGTAAGACTGCTTTCTTCCATTTGTGCAACATCTCTAAAGTTAGAAATATCCTGTCTCAGAGTGACGCTGAAAAACTAGTTCATGCATTTATTACTTCCAGGCTGGACGACTGTAATTCATTATTATCAGGATGTCCAAAAAACTCGCTGAAAAGCCTTCAGCTGATCCAAAATGCTGCAGCAAGAGTCCTGACAGGGACTAGAAAGAGAGAGCAGATTTCTCCTGTTTTGGCTTCCTGTTAAATCCAGAATTCAAAATCCTGCTCCTCACATACAAGGTCTTAAATAATCAGGCCCCATCTTATCTTAATGACCTTGTAGCACCATATCACCCTATTAGAGCACTTTGCTCTCGCACTGCAGGCCTACTTGTTGTTCCTAGAGTATTTAAAAGTAGAATGGGAGGCAGAGCCTTCAGTTTTCAGGCCCCTCTTCTGTGGAACCAGCTTCCAGTTTGGATTCGGGAGACAGACACTATCTCTACTTTCAAGATCAGGCTTCAAACTTTCCTTTTTGCTAAAGCATATAGTTAGGGCTGGACCAGGTGACCCTGAATCCTCCCTTAGTTATGCTGCAATAGACGTAGGCTGCCGGGGATTCCCATGATGCATTGAGTTTTTCCTTTCCAGTCACCTTTCTCACTCACTATGTGTTAACAGACCTCTCTGCACTGAATCATATCTGTTATTAACCTCTGTCTCTCTTCCACAGCATGTCTTTATCCTGTCTTCCTTCTCTCACCCCAACCAATCACAGCAGATGGCCCCGCCCCTCCCTGAGCCTGGTTCTGCTGGAGGTTTCTTCCTGTTAAAAGGGAGTTTTTCCTTCCCACTGTTGCCAAAGTGCTGCTCATAGGGGGTCATATGATTGTTGGGTTTTTCTCTGTATCTATGAGGCACCTTGAGGCGACTTGTGTTGTGATTTGGCGCTATATAAATAAAATTGAATTGAATTGAATTGAATTGAATTGAATTGAATCATACTATTATCTACACAACATTCTCTGGGGTTAGGGGTATGTCTGGTATTACATTTTAAAGGTACCAGGAGTGATCAATCGGTGTATTTTGTGGAAATCAAGCAGCTGCTTGTTTCTGGTTAATCCTTTTTGAGTCAAAAAGTTGTCTCCAAACCCCCCCACACCTCATTCCTGGATCTGCCAGTAACTCTACAGCTGTTAGTGTCAAAGTGATGCAAACATATTGAGCTTGTACACATTTAACCGGCACAGCAGAAAACCAGGAAAATCCTTTATGGCCCAAGAAAAACTACAAACTACAGTTGGTCAACATCCAATCAAAGAGAAATAATTTGCTTTAGATAGACAAATCAAAGATGAAATGTTTGGCTACAGTAACTGTAGAGACATTCAGAACAAACCAATGGCAGATGTTAAAAAACAAACCATCAACCAGGCAGAACTATGCTGGTGTGTTGTTGCTTCACAGCATCAGAGATGGAGAGACTTCAGCCACTGATTCCACTCTGAACTGCAACATAATGATGACACATCTGTCTTAAAACTGAACAAGGACTAGATGAGTCGATGGGATAATGATCCTCAACACATGAACACATTCACCAATAAGTGACTCAGAAAGAAGAATTAGAGGAGGAAGGAGTCAACGCCCAGTTCAGCTGAATCCCGCTGGAGTGTTGTGTGACGAAGCAGGTGGCACACGCAGGAAAACCACCCAGAAACAACATTCTGGCTTAAACAGCAGTCCAGATGTTAACAGGATGTGCCTGGGAGGACTGATGTTTTGATTTGTCGCTGTGTAAATGAAATAGTTTTCAGAGAACCGGCGTTACTGTGGTAACCATTCATACTCTGCTCGTCACTGTTTCTGGCTGCAAACCTTTCAAAGTTAGATTTTACAGAAAATCTCTCTGCTTCAGCTCACCTGAGACAGTCACAGACAGCTGGCGGCTCTCAGAGGAGAAGTTGTGAGAAAAAACATAAACACGATAAAAGCAGCTGTAGTTTCCTTGGTGGGCGGGCTCTGTGACAGGAAACAGGAAGTGGGCAGAGTGATTGACAGCTGGCTGGGTGTAGTTGTATGCTGTGTTGGAGGAAGTGAAGGTGAGCTGGAAGGAGCCTCCTGGGAACTGTGGCTGGATGGAGCAGCTGATGGTCAAGCTAGAGCCCCTGGACACCCGAAGCCCCTGCTGCTGTGCCTCGGAGACCCCGTCCATGGAGGCAGGGACAATAATGCTTGGCTGAGCCAGCAGGTCTGTAAATGAACAGAGACCATGACAGGTGAGGTCATCATCAGAGGCCTTATGGCAAACAAAACAGCCTCTGAACAGCAGCGAGCAGCAGCGACGACGGACTGTAAACTGAGATACTGGATCCACCTTCAGGACCTCCACAAACCCAGTCACACAACTTCCTCCAGATGTTTGTTGAACATCAGCAGTTTATGGAAAGACTGAAGTTTGCAAAAAGTTAAACCTTTCTTTGACTCTTGGTGGCGCTGTCACTTGGTGTTCGCTCGCTCTGTGGTAGAGTATCACTTCCTGTTCCTGCTCAAACACAGTGGTGTTTCTGAGTAGCTTATTTGCTTAGCAATTTAATTAACAACTTTTAAATACATTCTTCTTTCATAGTATAATCTTCACGTGCTTCACCCGAAGCACACTTTCTGTGTACTCACTACCTAATTTATAGCCAAAGTATTCACTCACTGTCTCTGTACTGTTTCGCTAGCTTAGCTTAGCTCGTAGCCAACTCGTTAGCACCATGGCTACTTCACCTGTCCCTCCTGCACTTTCTTGCTCATTGTGTCAGATGTTTAGTTACTCCTCGGCCTCCTTTAGCAGTAATGATATCTGTAACAAATGTAGCATATTTGCAGCTCTGGAGGTCAGGATTACTGAATTGGAGACTCTGCTTCACACCCTTCATTCACCCATAGCTAACCAGGCCCCTGTAGCTGGTGCAGCCGAAGATAGCGTAGGCCCCGCTAGCTGTTCCCCGGCAGACCCCAAGCAGCTGGGGAAAGAGGGCGGCTGGGTGACGGTGAGGAGGAAGCATAGTCCTAAACAGAAGCCCCAGGTACACCACCAACCCGTTCATGTGTCTAACCGTTTTTCCCCACTCGGCGACACACCCGCCGGGGGTCAAACTCTGGTAATTGGTGATTCTGTTCTCAGACATGTGAAGCTAGAGACACCGGCAACCATAGTCAATTGTCTTCCAGGGGCCAGAGTAGGCGACATTGAAGGAAATTTAAAACTGCTGGCTAAGGGTAAACGTAAATTCAGTAAAATCATAATTCACGTCGGCAGTAATGACACCCGGTTACGCCAATCGGAGGTCACTAAAATCAATATTGAATCGGTGTGCAACTTTGCCAAAACAATGTCGGACTCTGTAGTTTTCTCTGGTCCCCTCCCCAATCAGACCAGGAGTGACATGTTTAGCCGCATGTTCTCCTTAAATTGCTGGCTGTCTGAGTGGTGTCCCAGAAACGATGTGGGCTTCATAGATAATTGGCAAACCTTCTGGAGGAAACCTGGTCTTGTTAGGAGAGACGGCATCCATCCCACTTTGGATGGAGCAGCTCTCATTTCTAGAAATATGGACAAATTTATTAAACCCCCCAAAATATGACTATCCAGAGTTGGGACCAGGAAGCAGAGTTGCAGTCTTACACGCCTCTCTGCAGCTTCTCTCCTCCTGCTACCCCCCCAAAAACCCATCTCCATAGAGACTGTGTCAGCTTCCAAACAGACAAAAAACAAACTAAAAACCAGAAACAAACAACTTAAACATAAACAATTACAAAGAAAGAACAATACAGTATCCACATCTGAACCAAAGAGTAACACAGTGAAATGTGGATTATTAAATATTAGGTCTCTCTCCTCCAAGTCTCTGTTAGTACATGACTTAATAATTGATCAACAAATCGATTTACTCTGCCTTACAGAAACCTGGTTGCAGCAGGATGATTATGTTAGTTTAAATGAATCAACACCCCCGAGTCATTCTAACTACCAGAAACCTCGAAGCACAGGCCGAGGGGGAGGTGTGGCAGCAATTTTTCACACCAGCCTATTAATCAACCAAAGACCCAGACAGACTTTTAATTCATTTGAAAGCCTGATGCTTAGCCTCGTCCACCACAGCTGTGAAACTCAGAAACCAGTCTGACTTGTTATCATCTATCGTCCACCTGGGCCTTACACAGAGTTTCTGTCTGATTTCTCAGACTTTATATCTGATTTAGTTCTGAGCTCAGATAAAATAATTATTGTGGGTGATTTTAACATCCATGTAGATGCTAAAAATGACAGCCTCAACATGGCATTTAATCTGTTATTAGACTCAATTGGTTTCCCTCAAAATGTAAAAGAACCCACCCACCACTTTAATCACACTCTAGATCTTGTTTTAACATATGGCATAGAAACTGAACATTTAACAGTGTTTCCTGAAAACCCTCTCCTGTCTGATCATTTCCTGATAACATTTACTTTTACAATAATTGATTACACAGCGGTGAAGAGTAGACTTTATCAAAGTAGATGTCTTTCTGAAAGCGCTGTAACTAAGTTTAAGAATATAATCCACCCACTGTTATCATCTTCAATGCCCTGAACCAACACAGAGCAGAGCATCTATCTGAACGCTGCTCCAACAGAGGTCGATTATCTTGTTAATAATTTCACCTCCTCACTACGTACGACTCTGGATACTGTAGCTCCTGTGAAAACTAAGGTCTCTAATCAGAAGTACCTGACTCCGTGGTATAATTCTCAAACACGTAGCCTAAAGCAGATGACTCGTAAGCTGGAGAGGAAATGGCGTGTCACAAATTTAGAGGATCATCATTTAGCCTGGAGAAATAGTTTGCTGCTTTATAAGAAAGCCCTCCGCAAAGCCAGAACATCTTACTATTCATCACTGATTGAAGAAAATAAGAACAACCCCAGGTTTCTCTTCAGCTCTGTAGCCAGGCTGACAAACAGTCAGAGCTCTGTTGAGCCAACCATCCCTTTAACATTAACTAGTAATGACTTCATGAACTTCTTCACAAATAAAATTTTTATCATTAGAGAAAAAATTACCAGTAATCATCCCACAGATGTAATATTATCTACAGCTACTCTTAGTACCATTGATGTTAAGTTAGACTCTTTTTCTCCAATTGATCTTTCTGAGTTAGCTTCAATAATTACTTCCTCCAAACCATCAACGTGTCTTTTAGACCCCATTCCTACAAAACTGCTCAAAGAAGTCCTGCCATTAATTAATTCTTCGATCTTAAATATGATCAACCTATCTCTAATGATCAGCTATGTACCACAGGCCTTCAAGCTGGCCATGCATTGAGTTTTTCCTTTCCAGTCACCTTTCTCACTCACTATGTATTAACAGACCTCTCTGCATTGAATCATATCTGTTATTAACCTCTGTCTCTCTTCCACAGCATGTATTTATCCTGTCTTCCTTCTCTCACCCCAACCGGTCACAGCAGATGGCCCCGCCCCTCCCTGAGCCTGGTTCTGCCGGAGGTTTCTTCCTGTTAAAAGAGAGTTTTTCCTTCCCACTGTCGCCAAAGTGCTGCTCATAGGGGGTCATATGATTGTTGGGTTTTTCTCTGTATCTATGAAGCGCCTTGAGGCGACTTTTGTTGTGATTTGGCGCTATATAAATAAAATTGAATTGAATTGAATTGTCACAGATCGTGACTGTGAAGAGAAATGAAACACAGCCCCTTAAATATTCTCAGGGGTAACTCATAAGTAATGATTACGAGTTTTCAGATCTTTTAAAACATTTTCATGTACTTCGTTCTCATGAGAACATTTCTCCTTGTTGAAGTGATTTATTTGTAGCTGTCTGGTCTACGCTGCTATAAGCTTTTGCTTGGTTAACTGCATGCAAACAACTGCTGAGTGCGACAGAAAGAGCAGCAGCAGTAAAACGAGTTAATGGGATCATTAAAGGTTTGTTTATTTGTAAGTACTAACGTCAGGTACTGTTAGCTAGGTTAAGTAGGTCACATACCAGCAAATTTCAACCTGAGTATTGTTCGGCAGTTCTTTTGCTTCCTCCATAGACTCTAGTGTTCAAATGTACAACTTCGTAAGAGTTTGCAGCTGGTTACATAAACTTTCTTGGTCTCGGTGCTTAAATGTTCCCTTCATAACTCTTTAAAATGAACTAAATCTATGTCTTCCACTAACAATCACTTCCTTCGTGTCACACCTTCAACTATTTTTCCCCCCGTTGTTTTTCACAAACTGTGTAATTGATGGGCTTACCTGAACAGGTGACACTGAGCACAGAGGAAGAGTAAGATGGTTCTACACATTCCCTTAGGGAAGATCTCAGCTTGAAACAATCAGGATTGATCTTCAACACAAATCTGTATGTGGACTTTTTTTTTCCAACAGAAACAGCAGAGCCACAGTCCAGATGTTCACAGAAGACACCTGCTGCCTTCAGAGGCCAGTCAGAGCCAATCACTGGTCTCCATTCTCCCAGGTGTTTCACCTCCAGTGTACCTGCACAGCGACTGGCTCCTCCCACCAACCTGACAGGCTCTGACAGAAAGCAGAGAGTCATCAGTGAGAGAACAAAGTGAGTTTGAGTCAAAGCTGCAGCTCCTCTTCTACCTGAGCAGGTGAGTCCAGCAGCTTTGCCAGGTGAGCAGCTGCTTCTAGCTGAGCCTGAGCTTCTACAGTCCAGGAGAGCAGACTCATGGCCTCCACACTGGAACTCTCTGCTCCACACTGGAGCCTCCGCTTCTCCATAGAGCGCCCCCCGGAGGAGCGAAGGAGGCCCACAGCCAAGCTCCCTGCAGACCACCTCTGCATCCTGCAGGTCAAAGTCAGCTTCACACACTGAGGACCATCTCTGGTTAGACTTCACCTGCAGTCCGCCTGAACACAGACTGGAACCGTTCAGCAGCCTGACAGAGTCTGCAGAGATCAGAGATCCACAATGTTCATGTTTCTTAGACTGTCAGCTAGATAATCTGCACATCTGCAGATTGTGATAAGAAACTCAGAGTAAGAGCAAAGTGTTTTTGTTCTGGTACCCCAAAAGGTCGATTCTGTTCATCTGGATGTAGTGTTCAACCTTTTGGGATTTACTTAGCTGGATGACTGAGCATCAGGACTTTGGAGCAGGAAGATAACAATGAATTAGATTAACAACAAAAACTACAATAACATCCATTCTGTCTTAATTAGATCTGCATTTCTTGGCTAATAATTCAGTTAGTGGAAGAATGGGGTCCGTACCCGCGTGCTGTGCTGAGTACCGCATGGTTTATGGATATCACAACCAACAGCATCAGTTACATGCACAGGAGCCACGCTTACCAGCAGGTACAGAAAAAACCTTGCTGTGAGGTGACAGTGCAATGTGCCACTGCACCTCCACGTTGCACCAGTTTGTGGTGTGTGAATGTACAGTCCCGTTTAAAATCACTTGGAAAATGGCGAAAAAATCATTGGATTTGGATCAGGGGAACACGAGGGATGGTCCAAAAGTGTGATGGAAGAAGTCCTTCAGCATTGTCCTGTTGATAAACCCGGGCGTCACCACACAGACGAGCAGTGTTGGTCACGTTACTTGAAAAAAGTAATCAGTAACTAATTACTGATTACTTCCCCCAAAATGTAATCCCCTTACTTTACTGATTACTTATTTTCAAAGTAATTAGTTACTTTTTAAAAATATGATTTACAACCTGAAGAGGTGATAAAGCGAGAGATCTTTCAGCCCAATTCTACTTTTTCTGCATAATCCATCATACAAAATGTAATCAAATGGAAAAGTCTCTTTTTTTAACTTGTTTTATTAGTTTTAACCTTTTAACTTTATGCATCAAGCAAAAATTCTCTGACTGGAAGAAATTAGTTTAACATTTAAACCTATTTTCTGCACATTCCAGCTCATAAAATAAAATATTTTTGTGTTTACACTCAGTCTTTCAAATAGATGCAAGTAAAACACAGCAGAAAATAAATAAAGTCACAGACTCAGCGGCCCTGTTGCTCTATTTTCCCCTCTATTTAGGGGGTTGGGAAGCGTATCTGTAACCGGAAGCTCGCCGGTTCGATCCCCTGGGCTCTCTGTCCTGGTCGTTGTGTCTTTGGGCAAGACACTTTACCCTGCCGCCTACTGGTGTTGGCCAGAGGGGCCGATGGCGCGATATGGCAGCCTCGCTTCTGTCAGTCTGCCCCAGGGCAGCTGTGGCTACAACTTTAGCTGCCTCCACCAGTGTGTGAATGTGAGAGTGAATGAATAGTGGCATTGTAAAGCGCTTTGGGTGCCTTGAAAAGCGCTATATAAATCCAATCCATTATTATTATTATTATTATTATCATTATTATTATTATTTTCACCTGTAAAGCAGGAGTGGGGCAGGCGGAGGTTTGCCCTGGTGCAGGTGTGCCGCGGTCAGTGGAAGAATCCGCGAGTTTCTCTGTGAGTTTCCCATTACGTCGTAGCTACTCGGTGCTTGTTGGAAGTTTAGGGGTTTTTTCGCTGTAAAAAGAAGTTTTCTTCCCACGCACAGCGGACACTAATGTTTTTGTCACTTTTTATGGAATCAAACTCAAAGTAAGGTCAGTACTTCCACGCTTTAAACGCTGCACGCTCATACTCTCTCTGCTCTCGATATATGATCCATTGTTGATCTGCACACAGCTGTTGTCACGAACGGCGCACTCGCTTACGTCACTGTCATGAGACACGCTCGCAATAAAATCACGGTTTTAGTAACGCAGTAACGCAGCGCTCCTACGGGAAAGTAACTGTAATCTAATTACCTTTTTTGCAATAGTAATCCCTTACTTTACTCGTTACTTGAAAAAAGTAATCTGATTACAGTAACGCATTACTTGCAACGTGTTACTGCCCATCTCTGCAGACGAGGGCCCTCAGTCATCAGGGATGCTCTGTGCATAGCCACATGGCCAGTGGCGTTTGATGCCCCTGCAGCTCCTGCAGCTCCGTTGTTCCACTGAAGGAAAAAGCACCCCAGACCATGATGGTGCCCCCCCCCCCCACTGTGGGCGTAGAAAACACCTCAGGTGGGATCTGCTTATCATGCCAGTAACTCTGGAAACCATCAGGGCCATCAAGGTTACATTTGCTCTCACTGGAGAATAAAACTTTCCTCCACCTTTCAGCGTGCGATGTTTGGTCCAAGCGGTCATTTCTGTGGTGTCCAAGGAGACGAGGCCTTTGAAGGCGTTTTTTGTTTTTTAAGGCCCTTCAGTCTCAGATGTCGTCTGATGGTTGCTGGCTGCAGTCGGCTCCAGTAGCGGCATTGATTTGTGTTGAGAATCGTCCAGTGTCTTTACGGACAGCCAGTTGGATCCTCCGGCTCAGTGCTGGTGACATGTTTGGGGTTTTCCACTGGACTTTTTTGTTCCATAACCTTCAGGATCATTTAAGGAATTCCAAATGACTTTCTTACTGCGTCCCCCCTCAGCTGCGATGGCGCGCTGTGAGAGACCCTGCTTATGCAATTCGACAAACCGATCACGTTCAAAAACAAAACTTTTTTTGCCTTTGCCGTCAGAACGTCATGACAGTGACACCACCTGACAGAAAATGACAATGAATCCACAGTTTTGCACAGATTTGTCTTTTTTCCGGCCTGAACTTTGGATGAGCTGTAAAACAGTCTCAGTTTAAGTTTGTTTTGATTTTAAACTTTTGATCAGGGCTGAAACTCAAAGTATATTTTCATGATTTTCTATAACACAGGCTTCACCTCCGCCAACTGGAATTCCTGAGCTGGACCTCTGGACTGTGTCTATACTGCTGGATGTTTCCTAACACTAACTAGCTGTTACTTGTGTCTGTGTGATGCTTTTATGTGCTCTGTGAACCTAGTTTGATAACAAAGCTAGCATTAGCTGATAACACTTCAGAAAACCAACAAGACTTAAAGCTAAAGTCCAGAATTAAAAATATTTATATACAGTCTTCTGTCTGGTCAGTAGTGCAGCTTGATGCATTAACTTGGTCTGGACTGCGACTGATTTGGGAACAAGAGAAAATGACAGTGGGTCCTCTAAGCTAGCCAATAATGCTCAAGCTTCTTCTCAAAGGGGTATCCTTCGGACACAGCAATGGTACCACCTATTTACATTAGTCTAGATTGTATATCACCTGACATGGCTGCATATCTATCTTCTAATAACATTTATGAAAGTGATGGCCTTACCTGAACAGGTGAGATCAAGGATAGAGGAGGAGGACCATGATATTGCACACTCCCTCAGAGGAGATCCAGACTGAACACAGTCAGGGTTGATCCTCCAAACAGATCCATATGACTTAAATATCAGTCCTACAGAAACAGCAGAGCCACAGTCCAGATGTTCACAGACAACAGCTGCTGGTTTCATGGTCCAACCATTGTCATCCACTGGTCTCCATTCTCCCAGGTGTTTCACCTCCAGTGTACCTGCACAGCGACTGGCTCCTCCCACCAACCTGACAGGCTCTGACAGAAAGCAGAGAGTCATCAGTGAGAGAACAAAGTGAGTTTGAGTCAAAGCTGCAGCTCCTCTTCTACCTGAGCAGGTGAGTCCAGCAGCTTTGCCAGGTGAGCAGCTGCTTCTAGCTGAGCCTGAGCTTCTACAGTCCAGGAGAGCAGACTCATGGCCTCCACACTGGAACTCTCTGCTCCACACTGGAGCCTCCGCTTCTCCATAGAGCGCCCCCCGGAGGAGCGAAGGAGGCCCACAGCCAAGCTCCCTGCAGACCACCTCTGCATCCTGCAGGTCAAAGTCAGCTTCACACACTGAGGACCATCTCTGGTTAGACTTCACCTGCAGTCCGCCTGAACACAGACTGGAACCGTTCAGCAGCCTGACAGAGTCTGCAGAGATCAGAGACGCAGACACACAAGACAACGATGGCAGCAAACAACTATTCACTCATTCAGACTCACAACTCCAACATGAGTTCATCATTAACAACAGAATGTTATAGCAGCGCACGCTGGGCTCATGTCAGCATCACGTTTAGATTTTGTACGCAGATTTTTGAATAAAGCTTTGATTAGAAAATGTTCCAACGCTATCGAAAGGAGCAGGGCTGAGTACCCAGGGGAAAGAGGCCATGTGACCATGTTTCTCTGGCCTCCTCTCATACACTACACAGCTCTTTCTCCTCTTGAGCTCATGATGAACAGGTTTCTATACAGAAACAGGATTGTGGCAGTCTGCACGTTACAGGTTGAGGCTGATTTAGAATGATACCGATTCACTGACATAAACATGGAGCTACGAACAAGTTTAAGTTTAATAAACTCCTACAGTGATCTTGCATGGACACTTTTTCAAATTCTTTTTGGCCTTTTACTTAGACAGTGAAGAGCAGACAGAGAGAGAGGGAACAACCCCTTTCCCCCATTCATTCAATATATTTTTGGATTTCTTTAACGAAACTTTGCTGTGTCTGGTCTCATCATTCACACCATCTGGGCTCCATAGCACTTTTCCTTCAGTCAGTTAAATTCACCCACTGCAGTAAAACTAGCCCTTAAATAACTTTGTGTTACATGTGGCCTGATGTGTGAATGAATGGGTTTTGTGTTATTTAATTGGGTATTTTCTGTGTTTTGAAAGGTCTGCGACCAGAAAAACATGAAGTTTATTAAGAAAAGTGGTGTCAATGTTGCACATCCTGTCATTGTTTCAAAAGATTTCACCTGGCTGTGAAAAATGAAAAAAATAACAAGCTAAAAAGACCAAGTCAAACAGTAAAAACTGGAAACCAGCAGCTCAGAAACCCATCAAGCTGAAGAGGGAGCACCGACATGCTGGTTGGTGATTGGTCCAGAGAACTCCTGAAGTCCTGCTGGACAAAGTCGCTGCACTTACCTAAACAGGTGAGATTGAGCATGGTGGTAGAGGGTAACAGTCGTAAACAGTCCCCCAACTTAGATCCGGACTGAAAGCAGTCAGGTCTGAACGACCATACGAGTCTCCGTGGGGACTTTCTCTCTTGTACAGAAACAGCAGAGCCACAGTCCAGATGTTCACAGACCACAGCTGCTTTCTTCAGGGTCCAGTTATAGAAGTCTACTGGTGTCCATTCTCTCACGTGCTTTATCTCCAGTGTACCTCCACAGTGACTGGCTTTTCCCACCAACCTGACTTCATCAGGCTCTGAACAGGAAGCAGAGTAAAGAAAAAGGTCAAACGTTGCTGCTGATTCTGCGTTTGTGATTATTTATTTCTCTTTGACTCCGTTTACCTGCTGAACTCTGATTTCTCTCACTGATTCCTGAGGAGAAAATCAGAGAAGAGCCATTGATAAAAGTAATGCGTTACTGTAATCCGATTACTTTTTTGAAGTAATGAGCAATGTAAGGGATTACTATTGCAAACAAGTAATTAGATTACTGTTACTTTGGCATAAGCACGCTGCGTTACTGCGTTACTAAACCGTGATCAACAATGGATAATATGGAGCGATGGAGAGAGTATATGGAATCAGAACGATGCCACCTTGAAACGAAACCGAAAAATGGATTGAAACCGAAAAAAAATATTGTAACTGAAATAAATGTACTGAAAAATCTTGTATTGAAACCGAAAAAAAAATTGATAGTGAAAAACAATTAATTGAAACTGTAATTTTTTTGTTTTCGGTTTCAATCCACTTTTCGGTTTCACTCTGCTGGCACTGTTTTGGCTTACGGGGGCGCGCTGGGGGGCGGGGATTCCGACCCGCATGTATTTGCATATATTATAATGCTGACCAATGACTGGAGAAAACACTGACGACGCGGCTGCGGTCACGGACAAACTCGCACGTGTCTGTTCGGGAATGGCAGATGCCGAGAGGTCCAGCGTTTACATTACCGACTATTCGGTAAATTGGACTACCGGACAGGAGGACCTGAGGCCCCACCGCATTATTTTTGGTAAGTTAAATGTGTTTGTAAGCTAATCCGTAATTTAGGTCCTTAGCTAGCTACCTAAGGACCTAGCTAGCTAAAATGAGCACTCGGCTGTCGGGGAAACGTGTTTTGTAAAGTTCGTTTAGCTACCCCGTGCAGGTGAATGAATTTACCCTGACTAAAGAAATCAAGAGAGACGCACCGGGCTGCTCAGTGACTAACCACGGTTACTGTACTTTTATTATGAGTATTATACTGTAAGAGCAACGGGCTGGACTCTGCTTCTGCTCCTGTGCAGAGCTGATTATTAAATATGTGCAAACAGAAGCATGTTTTCTGTCGCTTTCCACATGTGGAAGGACATTAAAGCCAACTTTTAAATTCCCCTCATTAGTCAATACCTACGGATTAAATAGCAAAGCCCGATACTTATGTACTGAAACCAACTACTTCCGCTTGTCAGCTTAAGTTAAAATGTTACATTTTTCCCCCGATTATTTTTTTTAGCTTTTGTTTTTTTTTTTTTTACTGTTTGTTACAAATATTCAGGTTAAAAAACTGTCCAAATTATTTTTAATGAGTTATGTTCACAAAGTCACATGTGCAGTACTCTGTACAGCTTGCATCCTTTAGGACAAATAATTTGAAACGTTAATATTTCTTGTTCAATACTGAGCTGATAACACCTCTGTATGTTGTGACCAGGATGCAGCAGCAGACTGAACCTCGACTGAAACCTGCTCCATCATCTCATCTTTGCAGATGTCCATTTATAAAGCATCAACAACTCAAAGGTAAACATGATATTAGAAAATGTGTTAGTAAGGCCTTTAAAACAAATAAAAAAAAATAAACAGCTGTCGGCAGAACTGTAGGACTGAACAACTTCAGATCCCGAGTGTGTGAGGCCGGAGAAGGATCAGCTGTATTTCAGATTTGAGATAAACTTTATATTTCAGTTTGTGATGATTCTGTTTGTGATTACAGGAGCCGTCCTCAAATTCAGACCTCAGCACCACCCAGTGACAGCACACAGATCATCCTATATCTTCAATCTTTGTAGTAACTCCAAAATTAACTGAAGAAAACAGTACAAAGGGTAAAGTACCACATGTGCTGTCAGTGAAAGCTGCAGCTGTTTTATTGATAAATTTAAAGACAAAAGGTCAAAAGGATTAATCACCCCTGTAACTGTGTCACTGTACATCAGCATTAACAGGACCTCAGTTTGGTGTTTCAGAAAGCTGCTGATCTCAGACCTGCACAACTTCTGTTTTAAACACTGAATGTACTCGGTTACATGAAGAGCACATGATGTTTTCTCTGACACAATTAAATAAAACCTGATTAAACTCAAAGGTTGTTACTTGTATTTGAACTAAAAACTTGTGATCTGGAATTCTTTCACTGTTTTTGACAATAGTGTTATTTATCATAAAGTAATTCAGAGTCATTCATACCAGAGTAACCAGAGAGCACAACATATATTTAACTTTCTACAGGACTTAAAGCTATTACTATAGCTTATAGCTATTACTTACCTGCACTACTGTATAGTTCTGTGTAAATAATCATTCTGTACATATGATGATTTTTAATCCTACAACTGTTTATAATTTGCATAGTTCACATTTCTGTATAACTATATCTCAGATTTCTGTAGTTTCTCATATTTATATCCTGTACATAGTTTGTACTCACTACAGCCTGTACATACTTATAGTTATAGAATATTCACAACATACTTCATACCGTGTACATTATAACATACCATAATAGACCCATTTCTGTAATATACTTACATATCTATACTATTGCTAATATATATTGTAATATATCTATATCATGGCTAAAGCACTTCTGGATGGATGCAAACTGCATTTCATTGCCCTGTACCTGTGCAATGACAACAAAGTTGAATTCTATTCTATTATATTATGTAAAAGTCCAGACCCTCTGAGGATTATCTGAGTACTTCTAACATTACACAAAACAAAGGTCTCCATCAGTGTTCATGAAATGCTGGGTTTATCCTTCTTGTGAGGGAGCTGCTGGTGAAGATCACGAGCCCTGCTTGATCCCGGCGATGAGTTTCAGTCTTCCTGGTGTTTCTGAAATGATGCCTCTCACTGTGGGTCAACAGAACTTCTGGCACAGGACAGCTGTAATGAAAGAAATTGAAGTTTTGGAAATGACCTATATGTGAGAAGCAGATTTTGTATTTACTTTTCTTTTGCCAATCAAGATAAAGTATAATTTTCACCATACAATTACTAACCTTGTCATCTCCTGCACTGTCTGTTTTGGGCTCTGGGCTCCTCCTTCCCAGCGCTCATGAGACTGCTTTGATGCACTGTGGTATGAGGTGCTAACCTGTTGACAGTGTTGGGAAGGTTAATTTTAAAATGTATTCCACCAAAGATTATAGAAGTAATGTATTCTGAATACTTTACAACTACATGAATGTGCTATTGCTGTGTGATTTATTACTATTACTGAAGGCTACTCGCCATACCAACACCAACTAGATGTTAAAATCTTAATATAAATGAGTAACAGTAGGTGGACATTAGGTAAGGCTGCAGCGATCTCGTGTAGAAAACTATTCAGCGCGTATATAAAACAGGTCCGCGGCTCCGAACCGTAGTAAAGGGACCTCTGACTAATACGTCCGGTGTTCCAGATCAACTGGCGTTTAGATCAACTGGCGTTGGTCGAACAGATGTGTGGCAGTCTTGCGTTTCAGTAGCTCCTACCGACAAACCAGCAAAAAAACGCCAAATGTGTCACCTGTGACACGTGTGAGGTTGTCTCAAACACACTCCGTCAGTCTTGATGCTGTTGAACAACAAAATGTTTAAAATGTGGCGAGTTTACCTGGTGATATCCTCATGCGCGACGCGATCGCGAAAACAGCAAACAAGTAACACCACGCCGATGTTGTTCACAGGACAGCAAGAGTAAACGATCGGGAGACTCTTGTCGTCGTTATCGTTCCCCTCGCACGGTTTATTTCACCGAATTCAGCGTTTTTGCTTCACAACTACAGCGAGCAGTTTACTTTGTGCACTAACATGGACTCGAGTCAACCAGCGCCACCTCTGGCCAAGTGCCACAGCCTACAGCCAGATCAACCTGTGACACACATCTGCACCACGTTTGAATTCGTTTCTTGCACAACACATTTGTACCTTTCAGTTGTGTCTGTTTGTGCGTCATGCAAATGAACCTTTGAAATGAATGAAATGACACCAATATTTCACCAGTGTTGTAACATCACATGTCGTTAGCGTAGTCTGTCTGTGTCTTTTCTCTGAGAAAAAACATTTTAGAGTTGGTTGTTATATACAGTCTGTATAAGTGGTTAATCTAATAAACATTTGTAAGGAGATGGCAGTTACTGTGAATGTACAGCAGGTGAATAGTAATAAACAGTCAGACAATGACTCTGACAATCTCATTCAATCTTGCAGACTGAATGCACCTTCTGTGGAAAGTGGTACCACACAGTGTGTGTGGACTTTCCCTGTGCAGAAGGCGACTACAAATGTTGTGGGTGCTAAATAAACAGAAAAAATTGATCCCTGTTGTCTTTGCTTACTGATTGTTTTCAGTGTTGACAATCCACATTGCTGCCATTGCATCTGTCAACATGTTTGTGGGTAGATTTGAATGTACCAGGGGTAAGTGCAGCCACTCAGCCTCTACTCAATGTCATCATAGCAGCAGGTGAAGATGTGTCACAAGTTAATCTAGTAGTGGGCTGTGGTAGTAGTGGACTGACCTCCATTTGAAACTGCTCCAGCTGCTGTGTGATAGTGGATCTGCTACAAATTGAAGATCATAAGCAAGTTTTGGAAATGAACCCTTGTATTATGTTGAAGAACAAAAAAATGACATTGATTTTGTTGCGGGTCATTTAGATCCGTACTGTGTAAATCCACTCAGAATTGTTCAAAAACTGCAATGAAACAATAGCAACTTTATTTCCCATCAGATAAACATGTAGAACACAGACATACAACAGTTAGACTTTCCATAACTATTGTAGGAACAATTTGGTTTTTCGTTCTTACAAACACATTTCTGTTGAACTTGCCCAACGTTCTCAGTTTTTCAATGCTCAACATTTTCAATTTTGTCCACATGATGGACAGAATGTAACTGTGTGCTTTCTGCAGATGTACTTCTTGCATTTCTCACAAAAAAGTGCTTGTTTTAAAACAGGAATCTTCCTAACTAAGATTTAAAACAAAAGATTGTGTCTCCTCCAGTCTCACAAACAGATGACAAACCAAGCGACACACCTGAGTCACTGACTTTATATATAACTACCAACTCTCCAGCCATGTTGATGGATTGCCTATATTGGCTGGAAATATTAATTTCCAGGGAAAGGACACAGGCAGATGATGCTTACAGGATGTGATGTGACGACACTAATGAAATATCGATGTGTCATATTTGTCCAAGGCGTATTTCATTGTTATGGGAAAAGAGAATATCAAAATCATGATGACCAATTGGAGTGGTGATGTCTATGACTTTGTGTATATAATTTGGAATTTTGTACAAATGTAGGCCAATAAGGAATATATGATATCATTTCATTCATTTCAAAGGTTCATTTGCATGACGCACAAACAGACACAACTGAAAGGTACAAATGTGTTGTGCAAGAAACGAAATCAAACGTGCTGCAGATGTGTGTCACAGGTTGATCTGGCTGTAGGCTGTGGCACTTGGCCAGAGGTGGCGCTGGTTGACTCGAGTCCATGTTAGTGCACAAAGTAAACTGCTCGCTGTAGTTGTGAAGCAAAAACGCTGAATTCGGTGAAATAAACCGTGCGAGGGGAACGATAACGACGACAAGAGTCTCCCGATCGTTTACTCTTTGTGTCCTGTGAACAACATCGGCGTGGTGTTAATTGTTTGCTGTTTTCGCGATCGCGTCGCGCATGAGGATATCACCAGGTAAACTCGCCACATTTTTAAACATTTTGTTGTTCAACAGCATCAAGACTGACGGAGTGTGTTTGAGACAACCTCACAAGTGTCACAGGTGACACATTTGGCGTTTTTTTGCTGGTTTGTCGGTAGGAGCTCCTGAAACGCAAGACTGCCACACATCTGTTCGACCAACGCCAGTTGATCTAAACGCCAGTTGATCTGGAACACCGGTTCGTGTCGGGCTCATAGCTGAAAACTAGCTTTACTTTGTTGTCTGGGTCAAGTTTGCTAGCGAGAGACAGAGAGAGGCGTTGAAAGGCTGCTTATTGTTTCGGAGGAAAACACGAACACGGTGTACAGTCGAGTCTTAACAGCTTACTTACAGCTGGGCTCGTCAGGCACTCTTTTTGGCTTTAGTGGTTATTATTATATTTACATGCTTCCAGCTCCCGTTTCTGCCCCGTGACAGCTCCTTTCTCTCCCTCCTCGCTCACAGACACATAACGTGTATGGCAGTCCATTCTCCCTGCAGCACGGACTACACTGCCCATGAGGCTACATTGTTTAGGGCGATGCCTGTAACACTCTGCTATTGCCTTCATATTAAATAATTTTTGTATAATAATTTTTAGAGGCTCTTATTGCGTGTTTTGTTTGGGTTTCCACCGGCGTGGAATTACCAAAAAATAGAGAGACCATAGCCTAACATATGAAACAGGAAAACACCGCCATGTAATCCATTTATTTCAACAAACTAACTGTATTCTCAATATCACCTATTGAACAGTAATTGTAACGGATACATTTACTCATATTTTGTATTTTAAATACGTAACGCCGGTGCATGTATTATGTTACTGCCCAACACTGCCTGTTGAGATCCTGAGATCCGCTCCTAGAACACCGGCCTCCAACTCCTGAAGAGACACGGGTGTCCCTAAATTTAGCAAATATTAGCTTCAGGCTAGCTTGCTACGACGAATAGGCTAATACCAGCATTTTACCACAACTTCACCAGATGTAGCTAAAAAAACTAAACTAATGTCCAGTCCAGTGGGACAGCAAGAAAAGATGACAAAAAATGATTACTTACTTGCGGTTTGGAGGTTCAAGCTGAAATTGAAGCAGCCATTGAAAGACGGGAAGAGAGAAAGATGGCAGCTTGGTCAGCACTAGTGGCCTCTATAATATATGCAAATACATGCGGGCCGGAAACCCCGCCCCAGCGCCCCCCCCCCCAGCGCGCCCCGGACGCCAAAACAGTGCCAGCAGAGTGAAACTGAAAAATGGTTTGAAACCGAAAAATGGATTGAAACCGAAAACAAAAAAATTACAGTTTCAATTAATTGTTTTTCACTATCAATTTTTTTTTTTCGGTTTCAATACAAGATTTTTCAGTACATTTATTTCAGTTACAATATTTTTTTTCGGTTTCAATCCATTTTTCGGTTTCGTTTCAAGGTGGCATCGTTCTGATTCCATAAGAGTACGGCTGTGCAGCGTTTAAAGCTTGGAAGTACTCACATTACTTTGAGTTTGACCCTGTAAAAGTGACACAAACATTAGCGTCCGCTGTTCCCTGCGTGGGAAGAAAACTTCTTTTTACAGCGAAAACCCCCTAAACATCCGAGCAAGCACCGAGTAGCTGCCAGGGAGAAGGATCCAGCTTCTATGCAAGGGGAGGGAGGGTCTAACAAATGCTGTGCCTTTAAAGTTATGTTTTTATTATACTTGTTATACATTCCAGCCACCCATGTCTATGAACTATATAAGAAAAATGTGGAAACTTCTTCACAAATAAAATTTTAACCGTTAGACAAAAAAGGACTCATAAATCATCTCACGTAATCAACGAGAGCGTGATGTAGACACAGTCTGCAGCTCTCGCTGAAACCTCCGGCACATTCTCACTCACAGAAACACATCTTTGGCAGTGATGCACAAGCTAACCACACAAGGTAAACATGCCCACAGCACAGAAAGGAAGTGTCATGAGACGTTCTCACACCTCGAGTTTTTTCTTACATTTAGTTTGGTGCTCCTCACATACTTAAATAATCAGGCCCCATCTGATCTCAATGACCTTGTAGTACCATATCACCCTATTAGAGCGCTTCGCTCTCGCTCTGCAGGCCTACTTGTTGTTCCTAGAGTATTTAAAAGTAGAATGGGAGGCAGAGCCTTCAGTTTTCAGGCCCCTCTTCTGTGGAACCAGCTTCCAGTTTGGATTCAGGAGACAGACACTATCTCTACTTTCAAGATTAGGCTTCAAACTTTCCTTTTTGCTAAAGCATATAGTTAGGGCTGGACCAGGTGACCCTGAATCCTCCCTTAGTTATGCTGCAATAGATGTAGGCTGCCGGGGATTCCCATGATGCATTGAGTTTTTCCTTTCCAGTCACCTTTCTCACTCACTATGTGTTAACAGACCTCTTGTAACAGCAGTCTGGCGAGGAAGGAGCGACTAGCAGGTCCAGCAAGCGTGTGGTGTGGGGGTTAGCTGAATAACCCGAAGCCAGTCGGTTAAATCAAACAACAGACCTTTATTCATTATCAGCAACATAAGACCATACAAGCCAGATCTCCACGGCTCTACTCTGTCCGTACATACATGTGCGGGGTTCGGCGCCAGGCCGTTACAACAGTAAGGTGTTTCCTCGGAGACTGGAACATGAGCAGCATGGAATGGCTGCCGCTAACAACACCACACCCACTAGGAGACTCCAACAACTACTACAATAGTAGGGCAACCCCCCCTAGTGGTGCTATAACCCAAAAGGGTTGTTACGCTCTCTGCATTGAATCATATCTGTTATTAACCTCTGTCTCTCTTCCACAGCATGTCTTTATCCTGTCTTCCTTCTCTCACCCCAACCAATCACAGCAGATGGCCCCGCCCCTCCCTGAGCCTGGTTCTGCCGGAGGTTTCTTCCTGTTAAAAGGGAGTTTTTCCTTCCCACTGTTGCCAAAGTGCTGCTCATAGGGGGTGATGTGATTGCTGGGTTTCTCTGTGTGTGTTATTGTAGGGTTGACCTTACAATATGAAGCGCCTTGAGGCGACTGTTGTTGTGATTTAGAGCTGTATAAATAAACTTGAATCTTTTCTGTGTCCGCTCCGTTCATCTTAGCATTTGTGTTTTCACTTCGTGTTTTTGTTGAATAGTGAGGCAGCACGTAGACTGGAGAGACTTGAGTTCAGTGACGTAAACACTGGTCTTTTATTTGAGTGGGAGTATCCTGTCAGAGTGTGTGCAGGATTTCAAACTACTGTGTGGTTTCGAGCTTGAAGAAATTAAAAGTTGATGATGTGTTGACTGTTTTAAACTTGGGCGTTTTCTCTTTTTCTTTCCTTCGATGTGATTTTCATTTACGCTCTAAATAAAGCTCACAGCCCATCTTTTAACAGATTTAACTGAACATCTTCCATCCATCCATACTCTGTCATTTATCCAGTTCAGGGTCAATGCGGGGGTGGAGCCTATCCCAGCTACCATAGGGCAAGAGGCGGGGTACATCCTGGACAGGTCACCAGCCTGGCGCAGGGCTAACACAGAGAGACAGACAACTGTTCGCACTCACATTCACACCGATGGGCAATTTAGAATCACCCATTAACCTAACCCCACTAACTGCATGTCTGTGGACTGTGGGAGGAAGGGAGGGAACCCACGCAGCACTGTGCATCTTCTTTATGTGGGTTGTCCAGAATAGCTCAGGATAACAACTACCTCTAAACCTGGACGTTAACATATGCATTCACATTTTTCTCAAAGCATTAAAGAGGAAGCTTTAATCAGTAAATCTAAATATTTACTGCATCTCGTGTTGTTAAAGCCGAGTCCTACCTGAGCTCCACAGCAGCAGCAGCAGCAACAGGTGATCCATGTCCAGGCCAACGTGTCTTTGAGCTGATCGTCACATGTGCCGTGCTCGCCGTATATCTGCAACAGGAAGAGGGGGAGCTTCACTCCTCTCTCTCTATGTTAGACAATTGTGGATTAATATGGTTGTCATTGTGCAGGGAGGCCAAGATGAGCAGATTTGTTTTCAGCTTTTAGTCGTTTTCCATTGCAAGCGTTTGGCTTTTAGATTTAGCACGAAAACCTTTGTTTTTACACCTGGTTGGTTGAAAGGTTGCGCCATGTATGGTGTAGCAGGAAATGTCACACACACGCACACACACACGCACACGCACACGTACACACACACTTACATGTGAGTGCATGAACTGTCATATGACTAATGAGATGTATGTGTAACTGCTGTGAGGGGAGGCTTGAGTACAGAGTTGGCTGAGATCAGAGCTTACGAATCGAAGACCCTGTCCGGGCTCCCCTTGCAAGTAAAAACTTGAAGCGCTTTGTGTTTTGCTTTGTTCACAGTCGGACGGTCTCAGAGTCAGCAGCGTCTCTGTAAGACCCCACACTCTATTTGGCAGTTTTGGTTACGCAGAGAACCATCTTTCAGTTTAAAAACTATATTTCTATCTGTAAGCTCGGTTATTTCTGCCTCGGTGTCAAATACGAACATCTGAGGGACTCATCATCTGTTAGCCTGAGTGAAAATCCAGCTCTGTTGAAGTGCCACGGACACCCAGAGAAACTGTGTCAACGGCGGTTTTATTCCATATTCATCCAGCCTGTTTTAAGCGTGGACACTGAAGCCTGCAGAGGCTTTGATGGTGCCCTCATCTCTGAGCACTGGTCACCTGATCCTGGGGTAAATTTGCTGGGACGTCCACTGCAGAGAAGATTCACAGTCATCTTGAATGTTTTCCTCTTGTTAATTCGTGTTAGTTTCTCAGACAGGGCTTGGGGTGGTTGCCTCTTGCTTTTGGGATTGGTGGGGGTCTGAAAGTGAGAGACTAGTTGAGGCTGGTTATCTTGCACCTTTGGGGTCACCTGTGGCATCTGGGTTGTGTTGGTCAGTGCCCTGCTTGGGATTCGGGTTGGTTCGTTGTGCCTTGGCTTCTGCGGTGTGCCGGGCCCTTCTCTCTGGGTGCCCTTACTATGTCTGTGGGACTGGGACGTGCTGACTGGCTCTCCGTGGGGGCTTTGGACACTGGCGCAGACTTTCATGCATGTTTATCACACGGCACCCTGGTGCTCAGCTTCATGGTCTTTGCTACATGTCATTACCAGATGTGCAGCAGATGTGGGCGTCTGTCAGTGAGGTATAACCTGCGTCCTGCAGGTTCAGAGTGTCGAGGCTTTATTCTTCACTTTATAAAACGTTTTTCTCCATTAAAGTTGAAGTTGGGACTTTGTGTTCTTGATGTTTGCATTTCTGGAAAATGAAGCGGCAAACTTTGATCTGATATAAAACAGCTGCACGTTAGAGGTGAGAGATGTGTGGTTGTGTTTCCATGACGAACAGGATGGACCGAGCGGGTCTTATCAGATTCATGCCGGCAGCTTCCTCTCATCGTTTCTGCTGTACGTGAAAACACACACTGAGTTACAGCTGCTGCCTATCATTATGTTAACTCCACAAAAAGCTCTTCCTCACATGTCAATGGGTTTTTTTGGACACCACTCAGACAGCCAGCAATTCAAGGAGAACGTGCGGCTCAACATGTCACTCCTGGTCTGATTGGGGAGGGAACCAGAGAAAACGTGGAACTGGGTGTTAACAGACCTCTCTGCATTGAATCATATCTGTTATTAACCTCTGTCTCTCTTCCACAGCATGTCTTTATCCTGTCTTCCTTCTCTCACCTCAACCAATCACAGCAGATGGCCCCGCCCCTCCCTGAGCCTGGTTCTGCCGGAGGTTTCTTCCTGTTAAAAGGGAGTTTTTCCTTCCCACTGTCGCCAAAGTGCTGCTCATAGGGGGTCATATGATTGTTGGGGTTGTTTGGTCTCTTCCTTACAATATAAAGTACCTGGTGATGGATGCTGTTATTTGGCGATAAATGAATACAATCAAGTTAAGTCAGCTTTATTTATATCGCAAACTTAAAAGACACCAAGTGTCAGCAAAAGAAAGAAGTAAAATAAATGAGGTAAAAAAAAAAAAACTATTACAAAACGTGCATATATATATATACACAGAGACAAACAGCCCCTTACAGTTGTTGCCCGTTGCTTGAACACTATAAAGCCATGCTTAGACTAAAGTAACACAACTTGAAGCTTTTGTTACCATCCCTCAAACACATGTACCCCTACCTTAAACAAAAGCGCTCCACTTCGTTCACAAAATGAATTTTCGTTCACAAAATGAGTGCCATTTGGAAAACACATGTATCCAAAATACAAAACACATCAGGTAATTGCAACCACTCAAATACACACCTGAAGGCACTTACTTGCAAAACCGAACACCAATTAGCCAACTACAAAAAGCCCTCAGTTTAGTCAATTGAAGAACTTTGCAAGCATGGATGGAGGGAGAGGAGGAGGTCGTCGTCGTCGAAGAGGCCATGCACGGACCCCTATTTCTGATGATATAAGAGCAACTTTGGTGGACCATGTCATCAACCACGGCCTGACTATGAGGGAAGCTGGGCAGAGAGTCCACCCACATCGAAGCTGCTTCACAGTGGCATCTGCAATAAGAACATTCAGACTAGAAAGCAGGTCTGTCTTCACCTCTCTGCCTTCTGCTCTACTCAGATGGTTTCATAGTACTGTTCTACAGTATATCACCATATCAAGTGTGCAGGGTACTGCAGGGTGCTAATGCTGCTTTTGCAGCCAAAGTGGTAGTTTCTGTGAAACATAGCACGATTACTTATTTTGAAGTACAGTGTTGTACAGTGGATGATACAGTATATACAGTAAAGTAAGCAAAGCCATGACAGCATGTGGTTGTATTTCTCTAGAATGACTCGAAGACCTTCTGGGGCAGGACGCCAACGCCTGTTCACACAACAGCAGGAACTTGCCGTTGTGGACCTAGTGAGGGCAGACAATGCCATCCGTCTCCACCAGCTACGAAAGCAAATACTTGCAGACAGGCGAGTGTTCAGCAACATAAACCATGTGAGCATCACCACCATCAGACGCATCTTGGGAAAACTCAGTACTACATGGATCCATCCTGAGAGCTACACAGGTACCTGTGTGATGGGTGAGGGTTCTATATGTGTAGCGCTGTAGTGCAGTAATATGTTCTCTTTGTTTTACAGAGAATCTCGGCCATGGATGGAGCTGCACAGCCTCATGAATTCATTTTCATTGATGAAGCTGGATTCGACCTGTGCGAAACAAGATGACGGGGTCGTAATGTAACTGGCCAAAGGGCAATTGTGCACGTCCCAGGGCAGCGCGGGGAAAATATCACATTGTTTCTGCAGCATCATGCAAAACTAGGTCCATACAATAGCCAACATATACTCACATTTCTAGATGCTCTCCATGATATAGTTGTACAGAACAGAGCAGATCAGCCCAGGTTTGTGGTGATATGGGATCATGTCAGTTTCCATCGGGCTGCTCTGGTCCAGGCCTGGTTCTCCAACCACAGCCAACTTGAAGTGGTATACTTGCCCCCTTACTCACCATTTTTACAGTTTTTTCTGAATGCTTAAACCCTAACTGTGATTCCTGTAGCACAATCTCTAAAACTATTCAGACTTATAGCAAAACCACTCACTGAGTTTGCAAAACTAAAAGCACAAAAACTGCTTTGCACTCAGTTTGCAAGTTTGTAACACACACTTTGCAAAACTGTAGGCACAATTCACTGCACAACACTCAATTATCAAATTTCCAACACACTCCTAGCAAAAGTATACACATGTATGGCTATCATTAACTCTAATTTGCCAACTGTCTGGCACACTTTCACATGTGAAAACTTTTCTAGATAATTAGTTCACTTTGCAATCAGCCTAAGCACTATAATACAGGTAAGCTGTGTGTGCGGAGTACAATGGAGGGAGCAGGAAGAGTGAGAAGTAGAGGAGGCCGAGGAAGAGGACGTGGAGGTGAAGAAGTAGGATGAAGAGGACGACAAGGACAAGGAGGAGCAAGAGGAAGACGAGGAGGGGGGAGAGGAAGATGAGGAGGGGGGAGAGGAAGGGTAGGAAGAGTAAGAAATAGAATTGCTGATGACATCAGAGCTACAATAGTGGACCATGTAATCAACCGTGGAATGACCCTGAGGGTAGCTGGCCAACGGGTCCAGCCTAACTCGAGCCGCTACACTGTAGCAAGCACCATAAGGACATCTTGAAATGAGAATCGGTTAGTACAGTCACTTCGCACAAAGATCTGTAGCACTGCCATATGCCAATGAGAAACACACCAATACCATTGATGTAGAAATACTGAAATTGTTACTTTACAGAATTGCTAGATGACCAGATGCTGGGGCAGAGGAAGCATGTTCACTGCAGACCAAGTAACCCATATAGTCATTATGGCGATTGCAAATAATCCTATACTTGGAAATAAACACTTGTGTTTGTTTTGATGTGTTTGAATAAACACCAGTACTTGAAGTTTGGATCCCTCTATGCTTATGGATCTATGACAGAAGTATGAGCTCAAACTGACATAGCCTACCTTGTGCACAGAGAAAGCAAAAGCCAGATGTGTTTTGTATTCATACCATCAGTGTGCAGTTGGCGCATTGTGTGCTTAGTAGATGATGGCTTGTGTGTACTGTTTGATACGGAAACACCATTTTTACGAAGGTGTGAAGAGTTAATCTAGCTGTGTTTGCTTTTGCAAGAGAACTACAATGTTTTGATGATTGGGTGACAGGTTTTCTTATTTGTGTGAAGAGTTTTGCAAAATTAGCAAATAGTTACAAAAAATGTGCTTAAGCAATCAGAAGAAACTGTAAACCCTATAGAGGAATTTGTTCGGCTTGGAGACGGCGTGTATATGACCACATGCCCGCATGCCTCTTCTGCAGGCAATGGAACAGGCCTGCGGCGACAGTCAGGTGACAGCAATCCATGGATGGTTTCGACATGCAAGAGGATATTTTCCCCGGTGCCCAGCGGGAGAAGACACTGCTTGCGATGTCGATGAGGTCCTGTGGCCAGACCCCAACAGACGGTGGGATCCATGAGCCCACGTATGCACAATTGTCATGATTTTTTGTGTTTACAGTATTGTCAAGAGATTTATTCTAAATGACACTGTTCAGCTGAGAGTCTAAGAGTGAAGACACACACACACGCTGCAGGTTTTACATGCAAGGGCAGTCACAGAGCGCTCACACGAGAGTGGGGGCCCTGTGATCAGCGCTCTGTTCTTGCACTAGTCTTTATATACAAAAATAATACAGCAGTGAATACGTCTGTTCATAGACGGAGGAATGTTAGTGCGTATGCAGGTGTATCTGTGTGTGTGATTCTGAAGGACGCGGCCCCTCTTCCTGGTAGGGAGCGAAGAGAAGAGTGTCCAGCTCTCCTCTTCCTGCTACGGAGTGAAACTGCTTGTTAAGCTCTTATCTAGCAGGTACTGCTCCTTCCCTGCATTTAGGTTTTGACAGCAGAGTTTCAGTTTGGCACAGATGTGAACGGTATATTTCCCAGTGTTGTGTCATGTTTACTTGTGTTTAGAGTTTTGGCACAATGAGCGAAGTTTTGCAAAATGTGTTCAAGCAACGGGCAAAAACTGTAAATACAAGTAGCGCAGACTCACACTTTATAATGGTTATAATGGTAAAATCTCTGGGTCAAAGGGAGTCTGAACAAAATGTCCTGAAGTAGATGTTTGAATCAGTAGTAGGATAATACGAACATGATTTAATCTTTTTAAACAACAGATATTTTTCCTGTAAAAATTTGAACACGACAGTTGATCTTCAAATTTCCAAAGAGGAAGAATTTTTAAAAGAGGGAAGACTGGTCTCAGAGCAGCGTTGGAGAAAACCCCGTCACCTCTCGATTATAACTGGGAGAGTGGATCCAGTAAAAGCATCTGAAATTCAATCAAATTGAATTTATTGGGCATGGAGCTCAGAAAATCCTGAGAGATGTATTGATATATTTATGATTCAGGTATTTTAATTTAGGTAAGAAAACTACTGAATCATTCCAGTCTGACTGCTTAAAAGCAGCTTCCTACATTAACTTTGACATAAACCCGTCTGTGATCATCTGTTAAAGCAGCCGACTCTGGTTGTGAAACGAGAATCACAATAACTGATCATTTAATTTATTTTTTACCCAAAAACAAAGAAACATTGCATTTAAATGAGGTTTCATCAGACTTACATTTGAAACGGAATAAAGAAATAGTGCCAAAATGTTCGAATTAAGTTTTAATTAAAAGTAATATTAATTAAGTATCAATCAAACCAGATGGGGACATCTTTGACCCCTGAGGACCACAGCTGTGTGGAAATCAGGAGGACATTATGAGGGTTAAGTCGCCGTCTTCCATGTGTTATATTCTTTCAATCTGTCTCTCAGTGTCAAGTTTGCATCTTTGTGATTTGTCTCCTGTTTTATTTTGATAGTCCCAGTCCTATGTCACTGTTTTCAGTTTTACTTCCCCCTGTCTCGTTAGCCCTAATTTCTCCCAGCTGTGCCTCCCTCCTGTTTCCCATTCGCTGATTAGGTCTCTGTGTATTTAAGCCAGGGGTGGGCAACTCCAGACCTGCAGGGTTGGTGTCCTGCCGGTTTTAAATGGATCCTTGAACCAACACAGCAGTAGTGATGGGCAGATGAAGCTCCATGAAGCACTGAAGCTTTTCTTCCAGTTGGTTCATCCCAGTGCGAAGCTTCTTGAAGCTTCATTTGCTCTAGCAGGACACCTACTGGACGTAAAAATAATAGCTGGCATGAATTTGAAGAGTGTGGCATTTTGCACACAGCCTGTAAATGTCAACAACAAAAGGAGTGTGTAAAACATGTATATTGTAGTGATGGCAGCATACTGTGTATATTTATACTGGCAGTATGGGAAATGATTATTTGGAAATGCTTGAAATGGAAATGATCATTTCCTGTGAGGTGAGGTGTGGTTGGGGTGTGGACAGTAGTTGTGCTTTTGTAACGTTGAGGTATGGACAGCTACACACTGAGGCTTTGAGCCTCAGTCCTGCCTGTTCACATTTTATTCTGTAAAAACTGCATTTTCACTGCTTTTATAACCTTTAGTGGGGAGAACATAGCTAGGATTTAATGATTTAACAAATCTTTTGAATCCTTTGTCCTCCACAATGCTAAATGGCTGGGAGTCCTCAATCACCATGGTAACCAGGTCTTCATCTATTGGAGATTGTTCTCCTGAGGAAAGACAATAAAGACAAAGCACAAATATAAATATCACACACGTAACTTATTACTGTTGTGTTGGGCTCTTTTAATAAAACTCCTCGTTTAGGCGATAACGTGGAACACCACCATCTTTATTTCCAGCTTACTCTCCCTATCAAAACATAGCATCACTTCCTGTCTAGAAGGGTAAGTACTGCCGCCTAGTGGCGCATGATATTCACCAATATAGATTACACCACATCCCCCTTACTGAAGTTAGACTGGTACATTCTTTTGTTCTTCAAACAAAACATAACTGCATATAGTTTTTTCATTACAGGCATACCCCAGCATTTCAGGAAACATAAAGTCAGTATTGTCATAAACACTTTTTCTTCTTTTCAACCTGTAACAGAATAAACATTTTTTTCCTTCAACATGCTACCCTCAAAACCACAACTCAGCATTTGAAACACACTTTTCTGTTTTCAAACAATCAGCTTCACAGATCAAGTCTTTTCGGTTTAATCACCTCCCTACCCGACCGGGTTCTAACCACACCTGGTGTATGGGGTGCGCTTGGCTCAGAAACTGTCTCGGTAGGAGTAGCTTGAATCTGTGTGGCTTCGGTTTGAGCCTCTGTTTGTGGGATCGGCACAAGATGACTGCGGTTCCTTCTAATTGTCCCTTGGGGCCCACTGATGACGTACGATCGTGGAGTCGGGTGGACTGCTGTCACTGTGCCCTGTGCTCTTGCATCCGTGATCCAGACTGGTTGTCCTGGCAACAGTTTATCCAGTTCTCTTGTTCTATGTCTCTTGTTAAAACTTTCGGTTTGTCTCAGCCGTTTCTCTCTCTCCGAACAACTAACCTGCTGAAAATCAGGCAGACAGGGCTGTAAGGTTTCAGGAAGCATTGGCAAGGTAGTACGAAGCCTGCGCCCCATGAGAAGTTGAGCCGGGCTGTAGCCATTTGCCAGTGCTGTTGTTCTGTATGCCAGCAACGCCTTGTATGGATCGCTAGCTTTTTTGAGGAGATTCTTGACGGTCTGGACGCCTCTCTCCGCTTCGCCGTTGCTCTGCGGGTACCAAGATAAAACAGCATCGAATCACCTAAAAACAACTGAAATAAAAATAAAAACCAACATCTCACGTG
This sequence comes from Rhamphochromis sp. 'chilingali', assembly GCF_963969265.1. Lineage (NCBI taxonomy): Eukaryota > Metazoa > Chordata > Actinopteri > Cichliformes > Cichlidae > Rhamphochromis > Rhamphochromis sp. 'chilingali'. Next base: position 1,092,437 of record NC_137935.1, on the reverse strand, counting down.
GTGTCAAAGGTCAGGGTAAAGAGGCGGGTTTTCAAGAGTGACTTAAAAACAGGTAAAGAACTGGCCTGTCTGATCTCTAAAGGAAGCTGGTTCCACAGTTTGGAGCTGCTACAGCAAAAGCACGATCACGAAGTTTACGCCCAGTCCTGGGTACATGCAGGAGCACTGATCAGCTGACCTGAGAGAGCAGGTGGGTGTATGAGGCTGTAGCAGCTCAGAGAGATACGATGGGGCGAGGCCACGGAGAGCTTTAAAAGTAAATAAAAGAATTTTAAAATGAATCCTAAAAGAAATGGGCAGCCAGTGACGTGAAGCTAAAACAGGGGAAATGTGCTCAAACTTTTGAGTGCCTGTTAAAAGATGAGCTGCTGCATTTTGCTCCCTCTGTAGATGAGTAATATATAATGCACTGACCCCAATATAAAGTGCATTACAGTAATCCAGCTGGGTGCTAACAAAGGCGTTAACAAACCAAGTCCCACACGAGTGGGCAGTGTGCTTCATGTCCTCCGGCCTAGTCAGAGATGGTACGTTGACCAGCAGATCAAACTCAGTCAGAGATCTTCATTTTTCTGTGGATGAATGGTGTAAGGGTACCAAACTCTCGTCCTGAGCCTGGTCTCTCTCCTCCTCAGGTGGGTTTACTTCTCAACAGCTTCACCATGAAGTTTTACTTCTGCCGAGCTCATCGTCGGGTATCCAGCAGCCTGACGGTCTACCTGAGGAACCTGACGGCCGCTGACTTCCTGCTCTGTCTCAGCCTACCCATCCGCATCACCAACTACGCCAGCGTGTCCGTCACCATCCATGTGCTCTACTGCAGCATCGGGGCTTCTGCACTCTTCCTCAACATGTACGCCAGCATCCTCTTCATGGGGTACATCGCTGCCAACAGGTAGTAAACCTTTAGTGACATCAGACTGTGGTCTCGGCGGTTCTGTCACCAGATTAATGGCCGTAAACACCAATGCACGTCTTCTGCATCTTACAACAAGCATCACTGTGACCGCTTATTGAAATTCTTTATTGCATATCTTCAGGTATCTGAGAATTGTTCATCCTTCAGGAACTCACGTCCTACAGACGGTACGAGCCGCCCACATCATCTCCGGGGTCACCTGGGTATTCCTCCTGATCCCTGCGATCGTTTACATCATCCTCTTTGTCATCGCCCAGAATCTGACCTCTAACTCCACCCACTGTGATTTCCAGGTCAGCCTGCTGGATACAATAGTCCACGTCAGTGCAATCATCATCTTTATGTTGGTCCTCGTATCCCTGGTCTTCTTCTACCACAGCACCTCCCGCAGGGTGTTGCAGGCACAGCAGAGGCAGCTGGCCTCCTCGGGCTCCAGAAAGTTAGTGAAGTCTCGCAGGAACATTTTAGTGCTGGTCAGCATCTTCTGTGTTTGCTTCGTCCCGTATCACCTGGTTCGGCTCCTCTATACTTTTCAGTGGAACTGCTCTGTGGAGCAGGTGCTATACAACCTGAAGGAAGCGACGACAATAGTGTCAGTTCTCAACATCTGTCTGGATCCGCTCGTTTACTTTTTCCTTTCTAAGGCTTTTCGGGCCCAGGTGAGGCGGAGGACGCTGTCCAGAAGGAAACGGCCTGACATCCGACAAATGAACAAGGAAAGCGAGAGCAGCGAGGAGGCAGCTGAGCAGCAGCAACGAGCCTAACAGTGAACTGTAAAGAAACAACCTGTTATAACACACTCAGATTTGCTCTTTGTTTTTAACCTCAAACACTCGACGTGGTGCCAGCGACCAGTGTCTGAAAGACTGATTCAAACTTTCAAAAGAACCAAGAGGATGTTTTATTTTAAAGGATACATGAAAGGAGATTATGTCCTTATTGCTTTTGCTTTTTATAATATAATACCTGCAGGTTTTCTAAATGGTAGTTTATAGTTTTATTTCATTTTGTTTTGCTTTTAGAAAACATTTAAAGTTCATAAGGTCACGTGTGGACCGAATCCTCCCTCCAGTAATCCTGAGCTGCTGCTTCTTCGTTCACTTTGTGTTCACACAGCAGCACTGTACATATTAAACCCTCTGTTTGCACACAGCTCTGTGTGCGCTGCGTCTTTTGTCTTAGTTGTGGCACGTCTGTGCTGAGACTGTGAGAACAAACAGGAAATAGGTCAGAGTGGAAGTGTGTGTGTGTGTGTGTGTGTGTGTGTGTGTGTGTGTGTGTGTGTGTGTGTGTGTGTGTGTGTGTGTGTGTGTGTGTGTGTGTGTGTGTGTGTGTGAGGAGTGATTGGATTCGTTCCAGTTTTGAAGCATTTAAAGGCCCTCGTGTCAGAGATTTTCACTGATCGATGAATTCCACAAACTCCCAGCATGCAGTGCAGCGCTGTAGTGGCTGATAGTGACAGGAGGGACAGCTATGAAACCAGAACATTCAAATTAAGTCTCAGATCAAATCAGTTCTGTTCAGCTCGAGTTAACCAGCTGACTGACGACAGGTAATGTAGCCCTGTTTAAAACCCTGAGGAACAACGTGCAGGTCAATCAGATCCAGTTTGGGGTCCACATTCATAGATCAGGCTAAAGTTTCCCTTCAGCAGGGAGGATGAAATGTTGCCGAGACAGTTTTCAGTGAGTGATTTTGCATCAAAAAGAGATGGTGTGAGATTACGTTAGTCCCAGTGAGAGGCTTTTAAAACCAAGTGTAAGAGTGCCATCTATTTACCACAAACTCACGCAACTCCTCTGAGTTTTCTGTGGTTGCTTTTTGTTGCCTCTAGCTGTGAAAACAAACAGGAAATAAGTCGGTGTGGCCAGAGAGAGTGTGTGTTCGTGCGTGCAGCGTTCTCATCCTAGCATCTTTCACGCTGCTGGATTTTCTTCTTAGTAAAAACGAATTTTTTAAGGACTCAGTGACCTCAAAGCAGCAGGCTCAGCACCACAGCTGCCTGCAGCCTTCACACAGATGGAAAGTTGTGATCACGATGACTGTTGACGGCTCAGAATGTGGGAGTCCTGCTGCGGTGCGCACGTGTGAACAGCCTCACGCTCCAACAGGCTAACCGGGGAAGTTTATCCTCTGTTAGAATACGAAGATGGAGTCAGCCAAGTTTCCTCCTTCTCTACTTTAAATGGTAAATGGCCTGCATTTGTATAGCGCTTTTCTAGTCCATAGGACCCCAAAGCGCTTTACACTACATTCAGTCATTCACCCATTCACACTTTACCGGTCTGGGATCCAGTGAGCACGCTCAGGAAGCTCTCTGAAGAATGGCCTCAGGACTATGTACAACTATAAGACTCGACATACCTTTTAATGTAATTTCCTACAATGAGACCAAACCCTTTAGCAGGAAATGAGTAATGTACATCAACATAAAAGGCAGCACAGTAAAGGGGAGCAGGTACCGCCCACTCTTACCAGAAAGAAAACACTTGCTTTGTCAAAGCAGAAATACAGAATGTCACAGCAGACCAACAGCTCTCAGGTTTTCCAGTTTTTCTCCCAAAAACCTCATTAACCAAAAGTCACTCCGGGACCGTGTGTAAAGCTCCATGAATTGAGGTCGCCCTAAATGGTGACTCGCACACAGCATGCAGCAGTGGCTGCAGGAGCCACACATGCACTCCCACAAATGTTGCTCAGGAGTGGGAGAAACAGAGGGGAGAGAGACAGCAGCTTCAATAGAGCCCAGACGGTGAGTGGATGTGGATGGGTAGCCGCAACATGGGGAACATTATTCTTATTATTAATGAACTTATTTATTTATTGAACTAGATTCTAATTATTGGGTGCTGGGAAAGTTTTGATGTTTTACAGGTCAAAACGATCGTGGCTCAAGAGTTGGCAGCTCGTCTTGTGATCGGAAGGTTGCCGGTTCGAGCCCCGGTTGGGACAGTCTCGGTCGTTGTGTCCTTGGGCAAGATGCTTCACCTACTGCCGATGGTGCGATATGGCAGCCTGGCTTCTGTCAGTCTGCCCCAGGGCAGCTGTGGCTACACCTGTAGCTGCCTCCACCAGTGTGGGAGTGAATGAATAGTGGAATTGTAAAGTGCTTTCAGGGTCTCAAAAAGCCATTATTAAAATGTTCATCCATTTATTTTACATTTTCAATACAGAAGAAAATATTTCTGCATGAAATGCTGTCAACACACTGTACAAGTCAAAGTTTAGTGAAGAAAGCGCCACCTCTTGGTGACACGCTGTAATTGCATTATTAGACACTCAGTGCCACTTTATTAGGTACAATTTGCCAGCACCCAGTTTGACCTTCTTTTCCTCCTGTTCATGGCACCAATTTAAGAAGTTCCTGCAAACACTTTAGTCGTGATGCCGTCACAGTTGCTGCACACATGTCGGCTGTATTCATGACTCTCCCATTCCAGCACATCCCAGAGGGGCTCTGCTGGATTGAAATCTGGTGACTATGGAGGTCACTGTAGTACAGAGAAGTCATGATCAGCCCTGCGACAAACTGGCGACCTGTCCAGGTTCAGCCTGCCTCTCACAGCTGGAATAGGCTTATAACCAGTAGGTGGGAAAATCCCAGCAGGTCAGCAGTTTCTGAAAGACTCCTTCAAGTTATTTAAATCACCGTTCTTCTCCATCCTGCTCAGTTTAAACTTCAGCAGGTCATCATCATGTCTGCTGCCACGATGCAGCCGAACAGGCACACCGCACGGATGGATGAGTTTTCCTTTCTGCTGGAAGGTGGAAATAAATAAATGTTGCGATCCTGCACACGCTCAGATCAGAAACAGAGGAAGACACCGGCTGTTGAGGCCTGGAGCTCCTGATCTACATGACTGTTGAAGTCGAACACTACAAAGATGGTGTCTGGTCTGAAACAGGCAGAATTCAGATACAACTCTGAGGGGCAGACGGATGATGGACACCAGGATCAGATACTCTGCTTTAAGTACGTGAACATGAATGAAGAGATGGTAAAAAAGCAGTGTTGCTGTTAAAGGAAAAAATAAGTGACAGGTGCAGGAAGCAGACATTGATTCAGGCCCCGCCTCCAACACTTCTGTGTTATTAACAGGTGTGATCACATCTGGAACTCGTACAAACTGGTTTTAATCTGGTTCTGGTTCCTGCTGGTCCACATCACTGTGCTGTTTGTCAAAGCTGGGACTTGGAGCTGCATTTCCTGATGTTTCTGTGGCTTTAAAGGCTTCAGTCAGCTGCTCCCTGATATCAGCAGGTGCTTCTCTACTGGAACTGAATCTATAAACACAACTTTACTCCTCACAGTACCCATATATGGAACAACAGGTATATGCGTTTGTGTAGGAAATCTGTGTACGTGGATGAATGGAGATCTAAAGGGATTTGGGCTGTAGCTCATTTTATGAGTGAGAATGAGGTCTTATTAAAACATGAGACGTTTTGTGAGAAATTTGATGTACTGCTAAGAGATATAAATCCCTGATGAAAGCCATCCCAGTCTCTTTGAGATCAATGATAAAATTTCTCCTGGACTGAGGCAGCTCTGCATAGCTGCCGTTGAATTTGGTGACAAACAAACAAAGTGATCAGGAATATTTTGATAAATGAAATTTGCCCTAATCCGGTTAAAAGAAATTATATAAAGAATTTGAGACCGTGGAGGTTAAGGCGATAAGAAAAAAGTATATCTCACTTCCTCTTTCCCCTAAAGTAAAAGAGGTTCACTTTAAAGTCATTACTGAGGTTTATCCAACCAATGAATTCTTAAGACGGAAACTTCACTTAGATGTGAACGCCTGCACATTTTGTGAAGATGATATTGAAGGTCTGGATCACTTCTCTACTGTGAATCAGTGCACTCCTGGACTGACATGTGGAGCTGGCTACAGCTCAGGAGAATCCAGTTACCACATTTGACGGTGACTTGCTGAGAATGCAGATTTTGACCTGTTGATTAGGACGTTTTGTTCATGGGAAAATTTTTATTCACAACTGCAGATACTTTGAAGCTAAACCATGTATAAACATGTTTAAACTCTGGGCTAAATCGCTGAATAACAAGACAGCTCATAAACGTGTTGTTTTATTTAACGAGTTTAATCTATGTTAAAAAAGAAACCTCCCTATTTTATAATCATGACTGCCCTTTTCGTTCATGCTATTTTTTGCCTTTGGTTCAAATCCTTCAATGACTGGTCTTTGGCTTTGTGTTCATTGTGTTATTTTTTATTTTTTGGGTGTTTTTGTTTGTTTGTTTGTTTTCCTTTCTTGCTGTAACGCTCAACCGAGGATATTACATATTCAGATTAATGATGGTGCCTTGTATGTTATACTGTTGTTTGTAAATAAAGTAAAAAAAAGCTGCTCCCTGATTCACAGCAGCTCACTCCACGCGTTTGATTTGGCAGCTTTTACACCGTGCGCCCTTCCTGACCACAAAGCCATCTTCCTCCCAAGAACAAACTGGGATTGTTAGTCAGAGTGTGAGGTCATCGTTGTGTGATTTAAAAATCACAGCTGAGAGGACTGTGGCTGTTTCCATGCTGAGCAGGACGGCGTGAGCGTTATCACGTTCACGCTGTCAGCTTCTTCTCATCAGCTGTGCTGCGTGTGGAAAGTGAGGATATCACTGTTCACGTGTTGACATTAAAGCTGACTTTCTCTCAAGCAAAAAAAGAAGGAAAAGTAAAATGTAATTAATGAGTTAAGGTTTTATTTAATAAAAACCGAGCTGAGGATGGACCCAGCCTCGCTGGCAGGAGTCACGTCTGAGTGTGGACGTGAAAACTGAGCTCAGCTTTCAAAACATGAGTTCACATTGGAGTCATTCAGTGAAATTATTACTTAAAAAACACATGTTGTATTTTATTTGATGATGTGAAAGATATATTTGTGACAACATGTAAATAGAAAGAAAGAAAGAGGTAAATATCCAAATCAGTGTGAGCTCGCTGTGATCAGCCTTTAAGAGACGGGAAGTTTAGAGCTTCTGGTCTCAGAGTCAAACAGCTGCAGATTCTTCCTCCTGTTTAATCAGCAGCACTCAGGCTGCTTCCTGACTCCCAGTGACACCGTCTGTTTGTGGGAGGTGCAAACACAGCAGGTGGAGACTGACCTGAGTGCAGTGCAGCGGTGTCACCAGCAGAGGGCAGTGAGCGCAGAGTCCCCTCAGTATCTGTCCCAAATAAATCTGACACAGGGGGATGAATCAAATCACCCCTGACACACACACACACACACACACACACGCAGACACCAGGGCTGGACTGGGACAAAAAACAGCCCGGGCATTTTGACTAGAGACCGACCCACCAGGCATTAGAGGAGAAAAGCCACAAAGCCTTTGAATGAAAATGCTGCTGTGACAGTGATGTACAGTCTTGTTGGTATATTTATCATTTCTATACATTTTACGTCAGATAAAAACTTTGGTTGTAAGATTCAGATAATTATTTAATAAAAAATAATTAATTAATTAATTAAACATTAACATTAATTAATAAAAGCGAGACATTTTAAATGAGAATAAGAAAGAAAAGTGTTTCTTTGTGCCCCCCTCTCCCTGTTAATGCCCTACCTGCCCCCTGGCAACACTTTGCTAGACCCGCCCCTGCACAGTTACCAGCTGTCAGCTACATAAAAAAGGATCCTGGTGTTATTTGTCTCTCAGAAACAGATCATAACTTCAACTCATCCACGTGACCTAAAAGGTAAACCTGTTTCTCCATCACAGCTCTGATGATCCAGTAAGGACATCTCCTGGTTTCATCTTCATGTTTCCCTCTCACCACATATCCAAACCGATATCATGACCAGCAGCTTTACAGCTGTGGCTCCAGCAAACATCAGCTGATACTAGAAATTAATATTAAATAAATTCTAACAACAGCTGATCGAGCTTAAACGTGCTGCTGTTGTTTAGCGCGACATCCGCTGGTTTCCTCTTTCTGGCGCAAAGTGGGCGATAAACAAACAAGAGAGAAAAGCCGATCAGCTGATCATTGATCAGTTTCATGATTGAAGTAGAAACAGGGGAGGGAGGGGGGAGAATGAGAGGAGAAGCAGCACAGTGTCAGACCAGTGAGAGATCACAACGGGAGCTGTGCACGTGTTAATGTGCGCGCGGATGCAGAATATGGTGTGGCTTCTGTTGTTTCATGGCTGTTTTACGCTGCCAAGTTTGTTTTTGATGAAGAGGCGGAGGAGGGGCGTGGTTAACGGGATGGGCGGGGCCTCTCCTGAAGTCAGCTCGCCTCTACAAACAAGTTGATCAGCTGCTGAAGCTCCAGAGAGCCGCGAGCTCGCCTGAGGCCGTCACTGTCTGCGCGCACAGGTGAGTCGGACTGCACGAGACACCACACGTCATCCACCCAGATCCAATCGGTCTGATTGATCCCAGGTAAAATCAGGTCACAGAGAGAGGGAAGTCTGAATGCGTCAATACATAATCGATACTGTGATCAGTGACCTGTGATCGATACTCGGTGAGGGAGCTGTAACAGCTGTGAGCTCTGACAGCGTCACCCTGACGGACGGAAACGAGTTTTAATCAATGAACCGCGGAGCTGCACGCGCAGTTACACACACGGCTGGTAACCCGCCGTCAGCGCCGGTGAGGCCAGTGTTTCCATTGACATCGTCCAGTGGGATTAAAGTTATTCACGGTGACGCTGTGCAGAGTGCTGTGCTGTAAAAGTCACAAGTCCTTCACCTGCACAAACTTTCCATCATAACAGTGTTAAATGTATTTATTGTGTTATTCATGAGAGGAGCTGGGAGCAGACTGTCAGAACATTAGAAAACAATAGAAAACAAAGCTGCTTCATAGCTGCTCCGTGTTTAAGACCCTCACGATGTGATCGACCTGATAAACAGACGAGCTCATAAAAGAACGTCAGTCCTCTGCAGGATGTAGAGACTGAAGACCTGAACCACAACTGTCACTACGGTGTCATTGCAGTCGGTGACATCATGGCACAATGAAAATAACATTAAACGACAGGTGTGTGTGTGTGTGTGTGTGTGTGTGTGTGTGTGTGTGTGTGTGTGTGTGTGTGTGTGTGTGTGTGTGTGTGTGTGTGTGCAGGAGGAGGAGGAAGGTTTTGGGAGGATGAGGCGGAGAGGGGATCAGAGAGAGGATGGCACAACACTAATCACCATGGAAACCAGCCCAGAGAACAACTATGGCACCATGGTAACAGGATGTGGTCAATCCGATTATTAAGTGATGACGTGACGAATCCTACTTCCGGGTCTAAAGTAGTCTGCGTTTAATATGGCTTTTGTGTTGTTAACATGTTTAATGTTTTGTATTTTCTTCTATTTGATCTCAAAAAGCTCCTAAAACAGTCAGTGATCACTGTTGACCTCCCTCGGCTTTTATTTCCGCTAATCATTTATTTAAGCTCAGTTTTTAAAACCTTAGGATGTAACTACAGCCCAGCCCATGCAGCAGTATATTAATGACTAACCTCGTATTGTGGATGGATTATCTCAGTTGTTCTCCTGGCTGAAGTTTGGTCCTTTTACAGCATCCTGCCATGCGATTACATTTGTTCCTGACCACCGAGAATCCTCACGTTAACTTTTATCGAGTGGAAAAAAAGTTAGCTTGTTTATATTATGCTAACATAGCTGTGTCGCTAGCGGTCACGTAGCACATCATTATATACCAGGTAGCTCAACTTCAGTAACCCTACAAACGTCACTGCTGTTTAGTTTTCTGTCTTCATTTATGCTGGAAGTGATAACAGAGCTGTACGTTTGAATTTGTTTCCAAAACCCCGCAGTCAGGACATGCTATATTGTATTTAGATAGAAGCTAGCGAGCTAACTCCCTGCTAACTTCTAACTCCGTTAAATGTCATAAATTCCGTTTTCATGGATGCCTGGATGTTAAACTCAGTTGTTACACCTGGTAGAGCAGAACGCTGATCATTTTATTAAAGATGAAAGACTTTAGACAGTTTTTAACTCTCAGTAATGCCACAGTGATCGTTTGATATATGGACCTGCAGCGGAGTTTAGGCCCAGACACGGCTAGTGACGTCAGACTGAACAATCGGATTACTCTCTGATTGGATTGAAAAGTAAAATCCCTGTAGCTAAAAGATGCAAGTTGAAGTTTCACCCAAACGTGCAGGAAGTCGTCTGATTTCACTGTCGACTCTCAGAGCTGATGGCGGTAAAATGCGATTGTCCTCTCGTATGGTCAGCCTGGCTGCAGCATCACTGGTTACACCAGCAGGAGGCGACACACTTCGTTAGGGTTGTACTGGTCTCTGGTTTGGGCTCGTATTCTTGTAAAACATGGAGGCCATCAACGATCATCCAGGATGGTCTCATCAGTTTATCACAAACCGTTAGCCACGCCTCACTCCTCACAGCTGGTTTCAAAACTTGCAGATGGCAACACTGAGCATGCTCAGTTCACCTAAATCAGTGACATTACAGTATCTATGGCCACCTTTTATACTGTCCAGGGCTCATGCTGGACTGTATTCACAGTTCTCACTGCAAAAAAGGTGTTTAAAGCACAAACTTCAATACAACTGGATGGTAACTTTAGACTCCGCCCCCTTGTGATAGCTACTGCACGCAGCTCTAAACTGTGCTGGGCCTCAAACTAACAGAAGCTCACAGTTAGTGTGAAGACGGTTCCGCATGTCTGAGTGAAAGCAGGTGAAACCCGGAAGCTTCACCACAGCTTCGCTCTCTCTGCTGCTTTTTAATTAAACTGGGCTGCGGCAGGAAACAGGAAGTGCATGATGAGGAGAGACTGAGCGGCTCCACTCGGTTCAGCACTGAGTGATCAAACGGTTGATGTTTGTTCCGCTCTTGCTCTTGTGTGTCTGTCGTCGTCCTCATTAGCGACAATGGGGACGTGAAACAGCAGGAAGAGTGGCCCAAAGTGTTTAGGAGCCAATAAAAAACACGAAGCTTCCCGCTTCTGGACCAGTAGCAGCCCAGAGCCACGCAAACACGCCAGCGTAGCCTTTGGGAAGTGGCTACAGGTTTCACGAACTTCTCGAGAATCCTCGGAGCTGTTCATAGAAAGAAATTAGCTCAGTGACCATGAAACGTTTACCTCCATATCTCATTGTTACACGTATCATTAAACAAGATGAATACCGCAGTTACATAGAAATCATAGACACACATTAGCCTCCCCGCTACGTTTGACAGCCATGTGCTGACAGCTGAGGTGTTTGTCTTCACATCTGGGCTGCTGCTGTGAGTGTCGAGCTGTGATCAGCATTTTTGTTTTGGCTCTTGGGACTTTATAATACAGCCCACGGCTAAGAGTGCTGCTATTTTAGGATTAAGTGGGTTTTCCAGGTGCGTTACCTGATATCATGATTGAATTAGCATTACTTGCTGGTGGGTACATTAGAATAAGGAGGTAATAGTTCATGATTTTACCAGGAGGAAGGAATAATTCTGTAATTAACTTTAAGTACTGAGTACTTTCTGGGTATTTTAGCAGAAAAGCAAACAAAATGTTGTCATCTTACATTGTAAATACACTGTACTTTCAGGGGTGTGGGCCATGTTATGTAGTATTTTATTACACATATAACATGAAAATATGTGAAAAGAGCTGTTGTCCTTTTCCTCGTGAGGAGATAAAACAAAGAGCAACAAATGCAGGATCATGTGATCTTTACAAACACTTCAACCAGAATTTTCAGAAGTACAGAAAACATCAATCAATATATGTATCAATATATGTATATATTCATGTATGTGCAAATCAACAGGCTATTAGCCATGGGTGTTTTTATTTTATACGAGATGAAGAACATTGATTCTGTCAGTTTTTTCTCCTTCATGATGATTCAGTTTTCTGTTGGTTTGAAAGTTCTGTTTTGGATTCATCAGGAAAAGATTTCAGTCCACGCTGCTGCTCGTGCCATCCATCATATATCCATCCATCATCCATCCATCCATCATCCATCCATCCTATATATCCATCCATCATCCATCCATCCATCCTATATATCCATCCATCATCCATCCATCCATCATCCATCCATCCTATATATCCATCCATCCATCCATCCATCCATCCATCATACATCCATCCTATATATCCATCCATCCATCATCCATCCATCCATCATCCATCCATCCATCCATCATCCATCCATCCTATATATCCATCCATCCATCCATCCTATATATCCATCCATCCATCATCCATCCATCCATCATCCATCCATCCTATATATCCATCCATCCATCCATCCATCCATCCATCATACATCCATCCTATATATCCATCCATCCATCATCTATCCATCCATCATCCATCCATCCATCCATCATCCATCCATCCTATATATCCATCCATCCATCCATCCTATATATCCATCCATCCATCCATCCATCCATCATCCATCCATCCTATATATCCATCCATCCATCATCCATCCATCCATCCATCCATCCATCCATCTTATATATCCATCCATCCATCCATCATACATCCATCCTATATATCCATCCATCCATCATCCATCCATCCTATATATCCATCCATCCATCCATCCATCCATCCATCCATCATACATCCATCCTATATATCCATCCATCATCCATCCATCCATCCTATATATCCATCCATCCATCCATCCTATATATCCATCCATCCATCCATCCATCCATCCATCCTATATATCCATCCATCCATCATCCATCCATCCTATATATCCATCCATCATCCATCCATCCTATATATCCATCCATCCATCCTATATATCCATCTATCCATCCATCCATCCATCCATCCTATATATCCATCCATCCATCCACCCATCCTATATATCCATCCATCCATCCATCCTATATATCCATCCATCCTATATATCCATCCATCCATCCATCCATCCATCCATCCATCCTATATATCCATCCATCATACATCCATCCTATATATGCATCCATCATCCATCCATCCATCATCCATCCATCCTATATATCCATCCATCATCCATCCATCCATCATCCATCCATCCTATATATCCATCCATCCATCCATCCATCCATCATACATCCATCCTATATATCCATCCATCCATCATCCATCCATCCATCATCCATCCATCCATCCATCCATCATCCATCCATCCTATATATCCATCCATCCATCCATCCATCCTATATATCCATCCATCCATCATCCATCCATCCATCCATCCATCATCCATCCATCCTATATATCCATCCATCCATCCATCCATCCATCCATCCATCCATCATACATCCATCCATCCATCCATCCATCCATCATCTATCCATCCATCATCCATCCATCCATCCATCATCCATCCATCCTATATATCCATCCATCCATCCATCCATCATCCATCCATCCTATATATCCATCCATCCATCCATCATCCATCCATCCATCCATCCATCCATCCATCCATCTTATATATCCATCCATCCATCATCCATCCATCCATCCATCATCCATCCATCCTATATATCCATCCATCCATCCATCCATCCATCATACATCCATCCTATATATCCATCCATCCATCATCTATCCATCCATCATCCAGCCATCCATCCATCATCCATCCATCCTATATATCCATCCATCCATCCATCCATCCATCCATCATCCATCCATCCTATATATCCATCCATCCATCCATCATCCATCCATCCATCCATCCATCCATCCATCTTATATATCCATCCATCCATCCATCATACATCCATCCTATATATCCATCCATCCATCATCCATCCATCCTATATATCCATCCATCCATCCATCCATCCATCCATCCATCCATCATACATCCATCCTATATATCCATCCATCATCCATCCATCCATCCTATATATCCATCCATCCATCCATCCATCCTATATATCCATCCATCCATCATCCATCCATCCTATATATCCATCCATCATCCATCCATCCTATATATCCATCCATCCATCCATCCTATATATCCATCTATCCATCCATCCATCCATCCTATATATCCATCCATCCATCCATCCACCCATCCTATATATCCATCCATCCATCCATCCTATATATCCATCCATCCTATATAGCCATCCATCCATCCATCCATCCATCCATCCTATATATCCATCCATCATACATCCATCCTATATATGCATCCATCCATCATCTATCCAATATATGCATCCATCCATCCATCCAATATATGCATCCATCCTATATATCCATCCATCCATCCATCCTATATATGCATCCATCCATCCATCCATCCATCCATCCTATATATGCATCCATCCATCATCTATCCAATATATGCATCCATCCATCCTATATATGCATCCATCCATCCATCCATCCATCCTATATATCCATCCACCCATCCATCCATCATCCATCCAATATATGCATCCATCCATCATCTATCCAATATATGCATCCATCCATCCATCATCCATCCACTCATCCATCCATCCATCCTATATATCCATCCATCCATCCTATATATGCATCCATCCATCCATCCATCCATCCAATATATGCATCCATCCATCCATCCATCCTATATATCCATCCATCATCCATCCATCCATCCATCCATCCATCCATCCATCCATCCATCCTATATATCCATCCATCCATCCATCCATCCATCCATCATACATCCATCCTATATATCCATCCATCCATCATACATCCATCCTATATATCCATCCATCCATCATCCATCCATCCTATATATCCATCCATCCATCCATCCATCCATCATACATCCATCCATCCATCCATCCATCCATCATACATCCATCCTATATATCCATCCATCCATCATACATCCATCCATCCATCCATCCATCATCCATCCATCCATCCTATATATCCATCCATCCATCCATCCATCCATCCATCCATCCATCCTATATATCCATCCATCCATCATCCATCCATCCTATATATCCATCCATCATCCATCCATCCTATATATCCATCCATCCATCCTATATATCCATCCATCCATCCTCCATCCATCCATCCATCCATCCATCCTATATATCCATCCATCCTATATATCCATCCATCCATCCATCCATCCTATATATCCATCCATCATACATCCATCCTATATATGCATCCATCCATCATCTATCCAATATATGCATCCATCCATCCATCCAATATATGCATCCATCCTATATATCCATCCATCCATCCATCCATCCATCCATCCATCCATCCATCCATCCTATATATGCATCCATCCATCATCTATCCAATATATGCATCCATCCATCCATCCATCCATCCATCCATCCATCCTATATATGCATCCATCCATCCATCCATCCATCCTATATATGCATCCATCCATCCATCCATCCATCCATCCTATATATCCATCCACCCATCCATCCATCATCCATCCAATATATGCATCCATCCATCATCCATCCAATATATGCATCCATCCATCATCTATCCAATATATGCATCCATCCATCCATCATCCATCCACTCATCCATCCATCCATCCTATATATCCATCCATCCATCCTATATATGCATCCATCCATCCATCCATCCATCCATCCATCCAATATATGCATCCATCCATCCATCCATCCATCCATCCATCCAATATATGCATCCATCCATCCATCCATCCATCCATCCATCCATCCAATATATGCATCCATCCATCCATCCATCCATCCATCCATCCATCCATCCATCCATCCATCCATCCATCAATCAATAACACATTAGCCGTGTTAGCCCTGCTGCTTGTGCCCTGCTCTTTATTTACTCTTGTGAGCAGGAGAGTGAGAACAGTCCTTATCACATTTTATTATTTAACTTGGACAGCAGAGCAGCCGTGGTGCATAATAAAAATGTAAAAAGGCTAGATTAAACCACTACAGTAGTAAATTAATTTAGAGTATAATTATTTTCTTGTATTTTCACCTCCTTATTCTGAGGTGTTTCTACTGGTACATGTTTGTAGGTAAATGCCATTTGATTTGATTTGACTGTAAAGCAGGTAAAACGTGATTCCAGTGGAATTCCACGTGTGGTCGTGGGCCGTCTGAGTGCTGTGGCATTTTTCCACAGTTATGCAAACAGTGGGTTTGTGGTGACAAGTTTACACACGTGAGTCGGCTAATGTAATCAGAATCAGAATCAGAATACTTTATTGATCCCTGGGGGAAATTATTTTTTGTTACAGTGCTCCATTTTAAACCAACATTAAGACAAGACAGACAATACGCTAACTAAGAATAGTACAATATATACATATATATACATACATACATACATAAGTCACTTATAAATAAATATTTGGAAAAGAAACATGTGTAGTTGTAGCAGCAAACAGTGTGTTAAGTGGATGCGTTGTACAGGGAGATGGCCACAGGCAGGAATGATTTCCTGTGTCGTTCAGTGGTGCTTTTCGGTAATCTCAGTCTCTCACCGAACGAGCTCCTGTGACTGACCAACATGTCATGGAGTGGGTGGGAGGTGTTATCCAACATTGTCTTTATCTTGGACAGCATCCGCCTCTCCGACACCACCTTGAGGGAGTCCAGCTCCATCCCCACAACATTGCTGGCCTTACGGATCAGTTTATTAAGTCTGTTGGCATCTGCGACCCTCAGCCTGCTCCCCCAGCATGCAACAGCATAGAGGATCGCACTGGCCACCACAGACTCATAGAAAATCCTCAGCATTTTCTGGCAGATGTTGAAGGACCTCAGTCGCCTCAAAAAATAGAGACGACTCTGGCCCTTCCTGTAAAGTGCTGTGGTGTTTTTAGCCCAGTCCAGTTTATTGTCAATGTGTACTCCAAGGTATTTATAGTCCTCCACAATGTCAACACTGACCCCCTGGATTGAAACAGGGGTCAAGTGTTTCCTGGTCTTCCTGAAGTCCACGATCAGTTCCTTGGTCTTTGCCACGTTGAGCTGCAGATGATTCTGCTCACACCACGTGACAAAGGAGTCGACCACAGCCCGGTACTCTGTCTCATCATCCCTGCTGATGCATCCAACCACCGCAGAGTCATCAGAAAACTTCTGAAGATGGAGGTCTCTGTGCAGTGGCTGAAGTCTGTGGTGTAGAGGGTGAAGAGGAAGGGGGAGAGGACAGTCCCCTGTGGTGCCCCTGTGTTGCTAATCACCTTGTCAGACACACACTGTGGGAGACGTACATATTGTGGTCTTCCTGTCAGGTAATCAACAATCCAGGACACCAGAGAAGCATCCACCTGCATCGCTGCTAACTTATCACCCAGGAGGGTCGGCCTGATGGTGTTGAAAGCACTGGAAAAGTCAAAAAACATGACCCTCACAGTGCTCGCCGGCTGGTCCAGATGGGTGTAGACACGATTGAGCAGGTAGATGATGGCGTCCTCTGTTCCGAGACGAGGCTGATAAGCGAACTGAAGGGGATCCAGATGTGGTCTTACTATGGGTCGCAGCTGGTCCAGGATGAGCCTTTCCAGGGTCTTCATGATGTGGGAGGTCAGTGCCACGGGCCTGTAATCCTGGGGGCCACTGGGACGTGGCGTCTTTGGTACAGGGACGAGGCATGATGTCTTCCACATCACCGGGACCCTCTGCAGACTCAGACTCAGCATAAACAGTTTATGAAAGACTCCACACAGCTGGGGGGCACAGGTCTTGAGGACAAGGGGACTCACTCCGTCTGGTCCAGCAGACTTGCCTGAGTGAAGTCTCCTCATTTGCATCTCAACCTGGTATTGAGTGAAGGTGATGGGTGGGGGAGGGGTGTCAGGAATCTCAGCACACAAGTGAGCACACAAGTAAACTCCGTATGAATAATTCATAAAGTCGGCACGTCGTCTCTGTCCCACAGAAATGAATGGATCGGATGCCTCATAGATAAAATGGTCTTTGATTGATTGGATTGTACAAACAGTGTATCCTCTCCTTCCTTGCCTGCAGAGACAAACATGGCAGAGCATTGTTCCAAAACAGCGTTCTCTCCTTCAGAACCCTTCTAAAGGTGCTTGTCTCCACTCCAGGGCCTGCCAGGCTCCATGAATAACTCTGATCATCAGCAGGATTCAGTCCTTTAAGCCTTCACTGGAAGTCTCACAGTTTCCTTAGAATTACAAACTCTTAGTTTCAGGAAGCTTTTTGAAAACAGACCCTGCTCTTTGATTGTTTTCCTCTAAATTCAGTCTGACAGGTTTTATTATTTCCCAGAATGCAGTTCAGCCTGAGGATGGGAATGTTTTCAGTGATGGATCGACTCGAGTCGGTGAGTAGAAAACAAAATCATACCGTTCCAAACGCAGCGTGTTTAGCAGACGAATTAAACCTGTGATCCTCTCGGACAGACTTTGTGCTGGTGTGGGAGGAGCCAAGGAGCATGCAGGAGGAGAGCATGGGTGTTAGCCCCGCCCACCGCCGGTGGAGGGAGGAGTTTCTGAAAAGACTGAGACACTCTGGACTTCTGCAGGAACAGGTAAGCTAAACAAACACAGGTGAGTCTGCAGGTAAGGCAAACATGGAGGAAGTGAAACTAAACTGTCACATGACCCACATGCCACCTTCACTTTGGATATCAGGAAATAAACAACAGACATTATATAGACAATAACAGACATAATTGTATCATTGGCTTACTGATGATGTGCTTCTATGTGTTTCTGTTTGATGGATGGAAGCTAACCAGCAGCTAAATGCACCTTTCAATCAATCAATCAATACTTTATTTATATTATAGCTCATTGAAAAGACCAGAGGTGCTCCAAAGTGTTTCTCAATAGTAAAATATGAAATCAAATTTATTACATATGGGTACAGATGCATAGAGTACAAATACATTTCCAGAAAATAAACAAAGCACTAATTAACCCGTGAGTACTAGTTATGATGTTGAAAGGAGGTGAAGGACGCTGAGCTCTTTTCTTCTTCTCTGCAGAAGGAGGTCCTCCAGACAAAGAAGAGGATCTGTTTTGTCCTCCTCAGCGCTCCGTGGAGCGTGCTCTGTTACTACGCTGAGGAGATCAGCCTCAGAGTCCCACTGCAGGTAAAGCCCACGTCCTCTGCCGCCGTCCTCACGCTCAGCAGCCATCTCACGGCATGTCCTCTGTCCTCCTGCAGGTGGTCACCGCCCCCATCGTTAACTGGTCCGAACAGATCCTGTCCAAGCTGTCTCTTCCCAACCTTATGTCCCAGGACGTCCCCAACCCCCCGCCCGACTACTACACCTGCCAGTTCAGGACCAACAAGCTGGAGAGGTACAAACACTCAGGACCTGAGTCCCGTGTCACCCTCATCCTCCTCCTTCACTCTCCCTGTTTCCTGCCTGCAGGTTTTTGGGCAGCGACAACAAAGACACGTTCTTCAAGACGACCCAGAGACACCAGGTGGTGAGTGAAGAAAACAAAACGGTCTCGAGGAACTCGTGGCCGTGCCGTGCACTTCACTGTGGTGCATGTAGAAATGAAAACTGAATGTTTATGGTGTATTTTAGGATAGTTTGACTATTTCAGAGGACAAATCCAGAACAGAGAAACAGACAAATAAATGTTAATATTTCAAAAAATCTTTAAACAAAAATACACAAACCAACATCTAAGAGTTTTTAACCCAAAGAACCTGAAAGTGTGAATTTAAGATTTCTTGTGCTGCTTCATTAATGACACAAAACCCGAGCAGACGGGAACTGTGTGTTTGGTCGTGTTGGGAAAGTTTCCAGTGCAGCTTCAACAAACTGAGCTGAGAGCGAGCTGCTCTGATTGGCTCAAAGGCAGAAATACCAGCGAAGCAGATCCAGGATGTATCGGTCAACAGACGGATGCTGGCAGCGGCAACGCCTCCTCCTCAAACAAACTCGACAAACACACACACACAAATGTCCGTGTGTGTAGCACTTTATTTTATGAGTCTGTACTTCCTTAACAATCCACTGAAGTTTCCTGAAAACAACACAAACATGTTTCTGTGGTTCTGAGTGGAGATGGCTGTGGTGTTCTGCAGTGTCCTGGAGGCTCTGTTTCTATTAATGCTAAAAGTTTCACGGAAACAAAGTTTCAGCCCTAGACATGGTTATGCTAGCTTAGCTGAGTCCCTTGAAACCCTCGTGTCCCTCTAGCTGTACGAGATCTTAGCCAGGACTCCATACGGTTCGGTGAAGAACGGGGAGGTGGGCGTCGACCGTCTGCTGAACGAGCAGGTCTTCACCGCCGCCTACCCGCTGCACGAGGTGAGATGTGCACCACGAGCCTGGTCTGAAGCTGCTGTGATTCCCAGACTGAAGCCCAGGCTGATGTTTGATACCATGTTTGCAGGGAGATTATCAGCTGCCGACCCCCCCGGTCAGTCCCCAGAGTTTAAGCCTGAGGCAGATCCTGTATGCTTACTGGGCCCAGTGGTCCTGCTGGAGACGCTACCAACCTCTGGACCACATCAGGGAGTACTTTGGGGAGAAGATCGCACTTTATTTTGCCTGGTTAGGTAAATATGAGGAAAATACCTCCGATGTTATGCCGTTATTTGGTGACAAGCGTCTCACCGTGTCTGCATGCAGGCTTCTACACCGGCTGGCTGCTGCCGGCGTCTGTCGTCGGGACGGTGATCTTCCTGATCGGGTTTTGGCTCGTGGCCACCGACGTTCCAGCGTGAGTACAAACTCATCGTCAGCGTTCATTTTAAAGCAGTTTGTGAGGACATGCTCACTCGTCATGGTTGATGCACCTGTGGTGATCTGTGTTTGAATTTGTAGGAACGAGTTGTGTGGTAGCGGAAACAGCTTCATCATGTGTCCGCTCTGTAATATCTGCTCCTACTGGAACTACTCCAGCATCTGCGTCACCTACAAGGTACCTGCCACCACCACACCTCTCACATTTATTTAAATGTTTCCGTTCTCTGGGAAAACACAGGGCGAGGCAAAGCAGCCATGTTCCTTATTCCAGCATATATTCATGCATCACTCATCTCGCTGATCTCTGTGAGATGGATCGTGGACGTTTCTTCAGAGGTTTCTGTTTCCTGATACGTCGCCTGGCAGATTAATAGTTGGGCAGTTTAAAAGTGGACAGCAGTAGACAACTCTGTCCTCTGACCTCATCAGGTCCTCTGAGCTAAATGTTTGGAAACCAGCACAGGCTGATGTTACTGAGCCATCTGTGTATCCACCACTCTGAAAGGCTGCTTGTGTCTCTGCAGGCAGGTCTGCTGTTTGATAACGGAGGAACCGTTTTCCTCAGTGTCTTCATGTCTCTGTGGGCCATCACCTTCCTCGAGTACTGGAAGAGAACATGTTCATCTTTGTCTCACCGCTGGGACTGCTCCGAATTCCAGGACATCGAGGTGCGAAGCCGTCGCTAAGTTAACCAGGGGATTGTTTCGGGAGGTTTGTGAATTTGTGAATTTCACATCTTTGGCAGGAGCGACCTCGTCCAGAGTTCACCGCCATGGCACCGATGACCATGAGGAACCCGGTGACCGGAGCGGAGGAGCCGTATTTTCCTGAAAATAAGCGGTTCAACAGAACTCTGACTGGCTGCATGGTCATCATCATCATGGTGAGTCTCCTGAAGTCCTCGTTGCCAACACAGTCTAACACGCACGTCCACCCGATCTACGGTCACGGCTTCCACAGGTGTAAGATGATTATTGCGTGATGCCAGCAGAGGGTAGCGTCGTTTCCCACAGTGGCCCCTCCCCCATCCTGCTCTGGAGCTGGCATTCACTCCCGCCTCCAACATGTGAAGCAGTTCTTGTTTGGGGGTCAGCGCTGACATCACTGTGATGGAAAGGAGCTGCAGGTTGGAACCATCAGGGACTGTGGGTGATGCTAATTCAGATTCTGTCCAGCCTGTTATAATGTGGTCTCCATCTATGACCACAACTCCAAAGAAGTTGGGACACTGAGTCAAACACAAATAAAAATATCATGCAGTGATTCGCAAATCTCACAAAGTCTCGTTTTATTGCCAGTAGCACATGTAGTGCTTAAACTGAAACACATCCTGTTGGATGTGATGGAGAACAGAGCACCTTGAAGCCACATGTGACCAAGATGGACAAACGGCGCCGTCTCCTCTGGGCCAAAACAGATCTGAGGTCAGACACATTCAAACATGGACGCCGAAGCCTTGGGCTGAAGAGGAGAGCTAGCGTTCAGCTGGGGGGGGGGGCGTCAGTGTCCATGGAACTGACAGCTGGCACATCTGGAAAGGCTCCATCAGTGCTGAAAGGTGTAAAGTGGTGTTAGAGCAACATCTGCTCCATGCAGATGTTTCTCAGGAAGGTCTTTGTGTTTGAGCCGGACGACGCTGAACAGCAGACTGCTTCTATAACAGCCTTACGGCTTCAAAAAATCACTTCCCGATGTTTTTATTCACATTTACAGCCTCAGTGGTGACAAAGATGTTAACACCCACCATCAGCTGTACGTTAGACGAGCAGCAGGTCTCCTACGAGCTTTCTGGCCTCACGTTTCTTCTGTTAGCACATTTATGTTTGGGTTTGCTGCAGAGGAGAAAATTAGCCAACCTGAAGCAGCTGCTGTTGCCTGTGTGCATGTTAGCAGGTTCATTAAGTTCATGATGTCATGCTTGACAGATCCATATCTGGCCAATGAGATTTCTCTCCCATATGCTAACCAGTCAGTGTGCATCTACATTTATGAATCTGTCTGTGTCTCTACCTTAAATGAAATCAGGTGTCAGTGGATAAAAGGTCTGAAATGACTTCTTCCGCGCAGGTCGCTGTGGTGTTGATTTTTCTCACGGCCATCATTTTGTATCGCACCATCCTCAGCATCATCATCTACAAGTCAGAGTACAGCTTCTTCAGCTTCTCTGTGAGTAAGAGGCAGCTCGCCTGCCTTCACCTGGGTCCACAAAGCTTAACCGAGGACTGCAATATCACTGACGCCATCACACCTGTCTGTGTGTGTGTGTGTGTGTGTGTGTGTGTGTGTGTAGGCTGGGAGAATAGCCAGTTTCTCAGGGTCAGTGTTGAATCTGCTGGTCATCCTTCTGCTGTCCAGGATTTACACCGCCCTGGCCCACATCCTCACCCGCTGGGGTGAGTCTCCCTCCACGTCTCAGCCTCGTTTAAAGAAACTTTACACATTTTCATAAACTGTAGAATTCTGTGAAGATGTCTGATTTTTCTGAGACCAGTTTATGAATATTTTAGGAAGTCTACTTTTAGTTGATAACAAATAACAGCTGCTAACGAGCTTTTACTAAGTAATCTTGGTTTTTCATTTTCACCACTGTTCAGGTAAAAATAGACAAATTTAATTTGGCGCCATGATCTTCATTTCATCTGAAGGTGTGTGTGTGTGTACTTGTTTAGACATCTTTGTGGGGACCAACAGTCACTTATGGGGTTTGAAGCATTTTTGACTCAAAATGTGGTTTTAGTGTCAGGGTCAGGTTATGGTTAGGATTAGGCATGGTTAGGGTAAGCAGCTGGGATAAGCATTATGTCAATGAGATGTCCTCACTAAGATATGAAAACGAGAATACGTGTGTGTCTGTATGTTGCTGTCAGAGATGCATCGCACTCAGACGAAATACGAAGACATGTTCATCCTGAAAGTTTTCGTCTTCCAGTTTGTTAACTTCTACTCGTCTCCGGTCTACATCGCCTTCTTCAAAGGCAGGTGAGAGCCAGCGCAGAGCAGGCTGATCATTGAACTGATGGACTCGCCTCGGCTGGTTTGTAAAACCTGCTGATTGGTTGTTTGTTTCAGGTTCATTGGCTACCCTGGAAATTACAACACTTTGTTTGGAGTCCGCAACGAAGACGTGAGTTGATGATTGTGGTCATGTGATGATGATGTGACGATTACAGAGAAGTTGTCATGCGCCGCGACGCGCGTGCACAAAAGGGTCCAGACGCAGACTCAAGCACAAGCAGAAAATGACACTTTATTATAGCAACAAAAACCAGAACCAGAGGAGCAAAACGAGGAACTAAAAAACCCGGGGAAACAGTGACGCGAGGAACCGTGGGAGGCTGCAACAGAAAGGGGAGAAGATTACCAGGGAGCCGGGAAGCGGGGCAAACGCATCAAGACTGAGTTAGACTAGTTGGCTTACAATTAGAGCGGGACCGTGGGAGCTCGGGAGGGACGTCCGTGAGAAGGGAATCCGTGGAGGTAGTGGATGGGCCAGATGACGCACCAGGTGATCCAACTGGGCAGGAGGACGGGCAGGAGGACAGGCAGGTGGCAGACGTTGAACGCCGGATCGAAACCTAGACACAAGTAGGCAGATTTAACGCAGCTCCAACGAGATATTAATGCAACGCTTTCGCGGGAGTCTAGTTGCCACAGAGAGGTGATTAACGGGCTGACGTGGAGCCTCCGTCAGTGCCGGGCTAAGTAGCTCTTCGGGTAATCACCCCGATGGAGAGCAGGTGTGCCGGTGATGGCCCAGCCCGGGGGTGTGGCTACCCGAGCATCACACATTCCACACGCAGGACCACGGACCGTGACAGTAGCATCAGATCTCTGCATGGAGACCTTAGGTCAGACACAGTTTTTCAATGATGCTGTGAGTGCTCACAGACCATTTCAAACAACTGCTTTCCAAAGTGGGACATAAAGCACCCAGAGCAGCATGTGTGAAGTTATAGTAGGGTACCTGCTGATCCATCAGCTGAGCTGCTCGCAGCTGCATGAATAGATGAACCACTAAACTCCGCCTCTCTGGCTGTGTGTTACAGTGTGGAGCAGGTGGATGTCTCATTGATCTGGCTCAGGAGCTGCTGGTCATCATGGTGGGAAAACAGCTGATCAACAACATCCAGGAGTTCATTTCCCCGTAAACAGACACACACAGATACACAACAAAGTGCACGAGAACAGACTGCATCCTGGTGCCAGTGTCTCTCACAACAGTGATGCATAACGCACAGTTATGTGGATTTGTGTCACCGAGCGCAGTCTCGCTTTGCAATGATGTGGGCTCGTTACTTGCAGGAAGGTGAAGTCATGGTGGCAGAAGAGGAAGCTGAATCCTCAGCTGAAGGAGGCGGGACAGGAGGCCCAGAGGCAGGAGGAGGCTTCTCCCTGGGAGGCAGACTACCAGCTGCTGGTCTGTGAGGGACTCTTCAGCGAATACCTGGAGATGGGTGAGTCCCAGGTTTATCCTCACATCCTGGGAGACGTAGAGTTTCATACGAGTCTGGTCTTCACTGTAAATCCTCCTCATCCTTCACAGTGATTCAGTTTGGGTTCATCACCATCTTCGTGGCGGCGTGCCCCCTCGCTCCTCTCTTCGCCCTCATTAATAACTGGGTGGAGGTCCGTCTGGATGCTCAGAAGTTTGTGACTGAATACCGTCGCCCGGTGGTAGAGCGAGCTCAGGACATCGGCATCTGGTTTCCCATCCTGCAGTTCATCGCACACATGGCCGTCCTGAGCAACGTAAGACTGTTTTGGTGTTTTACGTATGGACGAACAGGTAACGCTTGTGGTGTCCTCGGATCAAAAATGGTCCCTAGGTGAATGGCAAACAAGCATATGCGAATTCCAACCCCGCCGATGTCACTCTCACCTGTTTGGCTGTAAAAGCCCAATTTGTATTTCCAAATTTAGCTCAAAACATACGTTTTGTTCGCACCACAACCATAAATCATGAGCCTATAAATGAGCCGCCAACGAATCTGGACTTGTATTTTCAGGCGTTCCTCATAGCGTTTACGTCATCCTTTGTGCCTCGACTGTACTACCGCTACACCAGAGACAGCACACTCAGTGGCTTCATCAACTTCACTCTGGCTACATCACCGCTCAGCTACCAGCAACAGCACAACACATCCTGCAGGTAAGCATCTGCACCACAACACCATCACCGAGAACCGCATGGGCCGGCTGAGCCCGGTCGGGCAGTTATGGACTTCATTTGAGCACCAAAACAGTCTCAGTCATATGATCATACAAGACCAGGCATCTCAGCAGCTTTGAGGTTGGGCTCAAAAGTGAAATGTCAAGTTTTCAAAGAAAGAACTTTGATTAGAAACTAAATCTAAAGCACGATAGCAAAGTGTCCCGACTGTTTTAACTCCACGTCAGTAGCCACATCTTTGTGTGCCTCACACTTGTGAGCTCATCACTGCCAGGTCAACACTTCATCTTAATACATCCTCTGTGGTCATTAGCCACGTTATAGACTCTTCATATGGCACATAATGGAACAGGAATATCATTTATATGTAGATGCACATCTCCCCTGACCAAGTAATGTTTGGGCTCAAACTGGGCTCTGTCTAACATTACGTTCAGCTAATGTGGGACTGGAAGTAGATTACATTAGACTTACTGGTCCCACATGATCACAACACAGTGGTTGTCATGATCAGAGTTCGTGGAGGTCACGATGGACCTGCCCAAGCTTAAAATGGGTGGACGCCTTTTTTCTAGATGTGTTTTCAATGAGATCCAAAGACAATTCAGTTTTATTTACACAGCGCCAAATCACAACAACAGTCGCCTCAAGGTGCTTTATACTGTAAGGCAGACCCTACAATGATACATACAGAGAAAAACTCCACAATATGACCCCCTATGAGCAGCACTTTGGCAACAGTGGGAAGGAAAAACTCCCTTTTAACAGGAAGAAACCTCCAGCAGAACCAGGCTCAGGGAGGGCGGTGAGATGAGGAAGACAGGACAAAGACATGCTGAGGAAGAGAGACGGCAGACAACTTTTTACGTTTTTATTTGACAACCTAATCTTGACGTCACCTTTCATTTAACATTTGGTCGGTAGGAACAAAATCCTGAGGACAAATTTACTGCTGCCGTTAATGCTGTAGAGGAACCAGAGAGCGTCTGAATGTTTACTGCAGCTCATTTTAGTTATTCTGCAAATTTAAAATGCTGGTGGCGTCATAATATAGTGGTTTACAGCTCTGCGGTTAAGTCCCAGCAGGAGACACAGAGCCTTTGTGTCTGAAATGTATCGGGAGTGAAACTGTGCCACGTGAAATCGTCGAAGCTACCTGCTGTGAACGAGTAGCACAGTACCTACTGCAGGCGATCGACGCGTCGTTATCGTCCACAGGTATTGGGCTTTCAGGGATGAAAATGGTGAATACCTGCCAGAGTACTTCCACCTCCTCGCTATACGGCTCGGTTTCGTCATCATCTTTGAGGTCAGTGTCTCTCAGACTTCACTGAACCCCGAGCGGTCTGTGAACTGCTGATCGGCAGTCCGCACATTGAAGACTTGTCCCATTTTTCTTCCTCAGCATGTAGTCTTCTTCATCGGCCGCTTAATAGATTTGATGGTTCCTGATGTGTCCGAAGAGGTGGAGATGAAGATAAAGAGGGAGCACTACATGGCTAAAGAGGCTCTGGCTGAGAACCAGGTATCAAAGTTAACAGAGTGTCACATGACGGTTTGTCTCGCAGTTTGTTTACTATCGTGTTCTATGCCTGCAGTCTCTGGGGAAGACCATGATTCCTGGGAATGGGGAAGCCCTGCCCAGTGAACTGCGACAGCGTAGATCCAGAATCTCTCCACAGGAGAGCGACCCACCGTCACCGAACCTGGAGGAGATCGCAGAGGAGACTGAAGCAATATTCAGCTCCTAGGACGAAGCTCAGGTGGACTTGGGCTACAACACCCAACGCTCGTTTTTAACCACTGGCTGCTTATCACTGTGCCTGTCATCAAATAACTCTTTAACTGTAACTTACTATTTTCAAAACTTGCCATGTTTGTTGTAATTGAAGTTTCTGAGTTAAATGCTAAATGTTGCTCAGCAGCACCTGATGGGAGGCAGTTAGCGACAGCGCTGTAACATGAGCTGGGCTTTTTCATGTAATGAACATTTGGATATCTGTTACACATAAACTTATACATATCCAATAGGGGTGCAGCGATACTCGTATGGATATTGAACCGTTCGATACAGTGCTTTCGGTTCGGTACGCATATGTATCGAACAATACAACATTTTTAATTTATTTTATCAACTTTCCTTCTGACGATGCTGTCTGTGTTGAGCGCTCAGTGGATCTGCGCTCGACAGTGCAGCCTAGGCGGAGTAGTCGAACGCAGATTCACTGAGCGCAGGGCGAGCTAGCGAGACAGAAGTTAAGCTCTCCTTGCAACATGGCAAATTGAACCTCCCCCACCCTCATTCAGATCTGGCGTTTGGAACTATTTTGGTCTTCATGTGACGTATGACCCTGAAGGTAAGCGCGTCATGGACTAAAGTAAAACAGTATGTTGGATGTGCCATGCAATGCTCAATTACATGGTGGGAGCTAGTGTGTTAGCGCAGTTAGCTCGTTAACGTGTTGACACCGTCCAGCCCCACGCACGGGGCGAACCGCGGTAGCTGGTTAACGGAGATTTGCCGTGTTGTGGCTTTAACGTCATTTCAGATTAACGCTGACAGCACTAGTGGGAACACAACGAATATGACTGCACATTTACAACGACATCATCCTCGTGCAAAGACAAGTGGAAGCAGACAAAAACAAGCAAGCATGCTACAAACTTTACCCGAGTCATTTAGACAGCTGTTAGCACAGGATTCTCCTTATGGGGACCTGATATGTTTAATATGCTGCTGAGAATATAGTCCAGAAGAAGCGTATAGTAGAGCTTTTATTTTGAAAGAGCCATTTCTCTGTAATAAACTCTCTTTTCCAAAGATGAGTGATTCCTCGATCAGATAGATTTATTTTTTTTATTACTTTGTTGTTTCAGCAACATTAAATTTAAAAACTGTACTTTTGAGTTAAAATATATATTTAAAATTTTAATAAATGACAAATTAAAAAGGCATGAACATTTTTTGTATCGAAAAAATATCGAACCGTGAATTTTGTGTATCGTTGCACCCCTACTATCCAAACACTTTACGGATGATTACAGAATCATCAATGCTGGCATGAATTTCACTGTGGATGAGGTAGCTTCTCTCACACTGTAGCTGAATGTGCTGTTTATGTGTATTTGAATGCTTAGTCAGATATCTTTTGTAGTTTAGCTTCTACTGATGAAAAGTTTTAGTTTATTTTCTAATAAAAATTCATGGCCAAGAAGATTTACATTATTTTTGGTATTTTCCATTTTTTTCACAGTTTGTTGTTTGTTGTTCTGTCTGTGTAAGCTCAGCATGAGGACCACTGATGAAAGTGGTGATTAGATGTTCAACCATATCCTCCTGCAGAAGAACAGGCCCAACAGCAGCTACCTCCATCAGCAGGACATCGCCCCACAAAAAATATTTGAGGAACATTTTTCAGATACTCGTGTGATCAAACCTTTTGCACGATTGGATCTGCTTCCAATATTCCAGATCTGACTGAGCACGAAGAGGCCCGAACGACCCATCATTTACGACGTGTTTCCCAGACATGGTTTAAGCCCGTTCCTAAAGTAACAGATAAGTTCAATCTCCACTGAAAACAATCTTAGTCTGAAAAAAGGCTCAACCGAAGCCCAGAGAACTGAGCCATAATTTTCAGCATTATACTGCAATAAACGTGTCACGGCTGGGGCAGCAGTCGCGTGGCGGAATGAGTGAGACCCAGGATGCAGCACTTACTGAGATGCAAGGGTGGTTTATTATACATCAAATTCAAATTCAAATTTTATTTGTCACGTACACAGTCATACACAGTACGATATGTAGTGAAATGCTTGGACAACTGCTCGTGACCTAAAGAGAACAAAAAAGGAAAAGGCTATGAATAAGATAGGAAATAAATATGAAAAATTAAAAAGGGTAAATTTAACTAGGAAGGAATAAAATATAAATTAAGGTTAAAAATGAAATAACTGTACAACACAAATTAGAATGAAGGGTAAATTTAACTGGGAAGAATAAGATAAAATATATAAATTAAAGTTGAAAATAAAATAACTGTACAACAAAATACACAATACACAATATAGAACTATATAAGAATGTATGAAGGAATCTAAATATAAATAAATATATACACAATAACAGCAGCTGTACAAGTATTAACTGGAAATGAAGAATATAGTGACCAGTGTTGTGCAAAAACAATGTCCAGAAAGTCCAGTGTGTGTGTAAGAACCATAAGTGTGGGTCAGTACTGTGTGGTGGTGTGATTGAGAGACCGTATCGCCTGCGGGAAGAAGCTCCTCCTCAGTCTCTCTGTGTTGGTCTTCAGGGAGCGGAATCGCTTTCCTGACCTCAGCAGAGAGAACAGTCTGTTGTTGGGATGGCTGAGGTCCTTCACGATCTTCCTGGCCTTGGTCCAGCACCGCCTGCTGTAGATTGAGTGCAGGTCAGGGAGCTCGGAGCGGATGGTGCGCTCAGCTGACCGCACAACCCTCTGTAGAGCTCGTCTGTCCTGCATGGTGCTGTTCCCGAACCAGGTTAAGATGTTTCCCGTCAGGATGCTCTCTATGGTGCACGAGTAAAAGTTCCTGAGCACCTTGGAGGGCAGTTGGAAGTCTCTCAAGCGTCTGAGGTGGTAGAGACGCTGTCGGGCCTTTTTCACCACGGTGTTGATGTGACAGGACCATGACAGGTCCTGCGTGATGTGAACTCCGAGGTATTTGAAGCTGTCCACTCTCTCCACTGGGCACTCGTTGATGACGGGGGTCTGGTAGTTCCTCTCCTGCTTAGTGCTGAAGTCCACTATCAGCTCCTTTGTCTTACTGACGTTTAGAAGGAGGTTGTTCCTCTGGCACCAGTTCTCCAGATTCCTAATCTCCTTCAGGTAGGCCGTCTCGTTGTTATCAGAGATCAGGCCCACCATGACGGTGTCGTCAGCAAACTTGATGATGGTGGTGGAGCTGGTAGTGGCCACACAGTCATATGTGTACAAAGAGTACAGCAGGGGGCTCAGAACACACCCCTGGGGGGCTCCAGTGCTGAGAGTGGTGGAGGCTGAGACATGTCCGCCCATCCTTACTGCCTGTTGTCTGCCAGTTAGGAAGTTGGAGATCCACTGACACATAGATGAGCTGAGTCCCAGATGCTCCAGCTTGGTGGTGAGTGTGGAGGGAATTATGGTGTTAAATGCAGAGCTGTAGTCTATGAAGAGCATTTTAACATAATTCCCCCTTCTAGTGTCCAAGTGAGTGAGTGATGTGTGGAGGAGATGAGAGATGGCATCGTCTGTGGAACGATTTGGACGGTAAGCGAACTGTAGTGGGTCCAGTGTGTCTGGTAGTGAAGAAATGATGAAGTCTCTGACCAGGCGTTCAAAGCACTTCATCACTACTGAGGTGAGGGCTACAGGGCGATAGTCATTGAGAGAAGCAGGGTGGGGTTTCTTCGGGACAGGAACAATGATGGACTCTTTGAAGCATGTGGGGATCACCGACTGAGATAAAGAGATGTTGAATATCTCAGTGAACACAGGAGCTAGCTGGTATGCGCAGTCTCTTAGGATACGACCTGGGATGCCGTCTGGTCCTGCTGCTTTCCTGGTGTTCACTCTCTTGAAGGCTCTCCTTACTTCATGCTCGGAGATGACGAGCACGTTTCCGGTGCTGGCAGTATCTTCCTGTCTGCAGCCGTTAGCGCCGCTAACACTAGCATTGTTGGAGTCCTTAGCTGCAGCCTCGAAGCGAGCATAGAAAGTGTTCAGCTCGTCTGCCAGAGTCACGGCCGCGTTCGTCATACCGGTCTTTGGTGCTTTATAGTCCGTTATTGTCCTTAGTCCCCGCCACAGGCTCCTAGAGTCACTCTGTTGGAGTTGTGACTCTAGTTTCCTCCCGTAGCGCTGCTTCGCCTCTTTCACCGCCCTCCGCACGTTATATGACGCGGCTTTGTACGGGTCCATGTCCCCCGTCATGAGTCCCGTGTTGTAGGCAGCGGTGCGGGATCTCAGAGCGTCGCGGATGGTTTTATCCACCCACGGCTTCTGGTTGGGAAACGTTGTGATAGTCTTTGTCTCCACGGTATCATCCGCTAGTTTCCCGATGAATCCCACAACCGCTTCCGTAAACACGTTGACGTCATCGTCGGAGCTGTTTCTGAACATGCCCCAGTCTGCGTCATCGAGTGCGTCCTGTAACGCGGCCACTGATTGATCCGTCCAGCGCGCGACCTTCCTCTGAACCGGAACTTCCTGTTTCAGCCTTTGTTTGTATTTTGGCATGAGGAAGA
Organism: Rhamphochromis sp. 'chilingali'; assembly: GCF_963969265.1. Lineage (NCBI taxonomy): Eukaryota > Metazoa > Chordata > Actinopteri > Cichliformes > Cichlidae > Rhamphochromis > Rhamphochromis sp. 'chilingali'. The sequence continues at coordinate 1,060,405 of NC_137935.1, read as the reverse complement.
TGGCGGCGTGATCAGATTTGCCAAACGGGGGGCGGGATTGTGCCTTGTAGCCGTCCTTGACCGTAGTGTAGCAGTGGTCCAGTGTCCTTTCACCTCTGCTGGGGCAGGTGATGTGTTGATAAAAGTTCGGCGCTGCGCGTTTGAGGTTGGCGCTATTAAAGTCCCCCGTCACAATAAGCGCAGCGTCCCGGTGTTGTGTCTGGTGCTGTGTGAGTGCCTCATGCAGCTCGCATAAGGCGGTGACCGTGTCCGCTTGTGGTGGAATATAAACGGCACTTACAATGACCGATGTAAATTCCCGAGGTAGATAAAAAGGACGACACATGATGGACAGTAGTTCCAGATTTGGTGTGCAGGAGCGTGTGAGAGGAACAACGTTCGCACTGTTGCACCAGTTGTTGTTCACCATTAAACACACGCCGCCTCCCCTTGACTTCCCCGAGTCCCGTGTCCTGTCCATGCGGTGAACCGAGAAGAACTCGGCCGGCTGGATGGCGTGGTCCGGCACCGCTGGGTTCAGCCATGTCTCGGTGAAGCAGAGGAGATTGCAGTCCCGAATGTCTCTCTGGAACTTTATCCTGGCCCTGAGGTCGTCAAGCTTGTTCTCCAGTGACTGGACGTTGGCGAGCAGGATGCTAGGCAGAGGTGTGCGGTGTGCACGAGCTCTCAGCCTGTTCCTGACGCCGGCTCGCTTCCCTCTAGGCCGCCGCCGCTTCCCTTTGTTCTCCCTCGAGATCTCACTCGGCCAGCTCGGATCCGGAGTTAAAAACTTCGAATTGTGAGTACATTGTGTACCAATAGAAACAAGAGTGTCACTGTCATACCTAATGTACCCAATGGTGATGATTTTGCCGATTTAGAAACGCTGAAAACTAACTTAAAAAACAAAGAAAAAGTGGTCGGAGCAGTCGTGACGACAGCCGACCTCACCGGCGCCATCTATATAATTGTAGGCTTTGTATCCTTCAGGTGTTAATGGGGTTATTGAAAATGTGTATATGTGCGTATGTGTGTATATACGTATGTATGGATAGATAGAAACATATATGTGTATATATTTAAAAAAAAAAAAAAAAAAAAAATTACACATAGCATATAATGTAATTGAGAGGAGGTATTTCTGTAGTCTATTGATACTAGATAGTGGAAAAGGGGTGGGATTAAATAAGCTTATGCTTCTTCCTGCTCCTTTTTGAACATGGACGTTATTTGGAGTTGTGGTTGCTCGTTTTCCTTTTGTTTGCTTTGTTCATTTGTCTCTTTTAATTCTATTTTTTTATACTTTTTCAACATGTTCAAAATAAAGATTCAATCAATCAATCAATCAGACATTACAATGAGTGGAAAAAGACGTCTGACAACAACTGTAGATGCTTTATTCATATGTTTACTCCAAAAATACAGTATTGCTTATGAACAGAAAGACTTTTGAAAAAAGGTCTCAAAGACCTTGTGTGTTTTATCAGTTTCTGAGACAGAAAAGCATCTGGGCTAACATTTAACATGTGAGGGACAGACATATAGTGGAGCTCTGGTGAGGTGTGGCCACATGATTTAAACGGAGTCAGTGGTGTGATCTAGTGATGTGTCGGTTGTGAACGAAACAGCTCTTAGAGCCGGCTCTTTGAAGTGAACAACGCGAGCTGACTCCTTATTGGGAACTGTGGGGTTTTTCCTTCTCTCGCCCTCTCTCGCCCTTTTTTCCGCTTCACTCTGCACGCGAGCCTTGTGCTTGCACTGAGCAGAGGGGGGAGGGGCGGTAGTTACACTGGCAGTAGCACAGGAACAGAGCGGGAGGGAGAGAGAGAAAAAGAGAGGCAGGGACAACAACATTACAAAGGTATAGTAATCATACACAACTATTTTCAGTTGCAGATGATAAAGGATTCAGAAAGTTTATTCATGCAGCTCCATATGACAGAGAATGTGCATCTTCTTTTTGTTTTCATATTTTCATTTATATTTAATTGTGTTGTGGTTTGCAGTGTTTTGTGTTGTTTCACTTTAAATTTGTTTAAAAGGAAAAGGCTGAAATATTAAATAGTTAAAAGTTGAAAAGTAAATAGTTGTTTTTTGTATTATATAATTAATTTATGGCACGGTGGTTAGCACTGTTGCTGCACAGCAAGAAGGTCCTGAGGTCAATTCCACCATCAGGCCGGGGTCTTTCTGTGTGGAGTTTGCATGTTCTCCCCCCGTGTTTGCGTGGGTTCCCTCCGGGTACTCCGGCTTCCTCCCACTGTCCAAAGACATGCAGCTTGTGGGGATAGGTTAATTGGATAATCCAAATTGCCACTAGGTGTGAATGTGAGTGTGAATGGTTGTCTGTCCCTGTGTGTTGGCCCTGCGACAGACTGGCGACCTGTCCAGGGTGTACCCTGCCTCTCGCCCTATAACAGCTGGGATAGGCTCCAGCGCCCCCCGCGACCCTGAAAAGGATAAGCGGAAGCGAATGGATGGATGGATAATTAATTTATTACATTTTATGTGGAGTGAATGAATAAAAGTATATTTACGGTGGCACCTAGAGACAAAGCACGTACAAACTCCAAAACATGTACAAGACACAACAGAAGTGCTTCAGGGTGCTTTTGTTACCTAGTGGCTACACAAGCCAGGAAGTACCAACGACTGGATTTGGTGTGTGGTAGTAACGGGTAAATTTAGGTGATCTAGGTAGCTCTGTTTTGGAAGTTCAGTTAACTCTAGAAATGTGTTTAGGACTTTGCTTGTGCTTTTATATTTATAAATAAACATATATTAAGAAACATGTTTTTTTTTTTTCCATTAGTAATTCCTTTTGGGCATAATTTTATATTGTTGTTGATAATAAATTAATTAAAGCAACAAAACAACCTGAAGAGCCGGTTGGGAGCCGAAAGAGCCGGTTCCCTAAAAAAAGCCGGAATTCCCATCACTAGTGCGATCCAAAGGCAACAACGGGCCAAACATTTATTGGCTTCAGGATTATGACATTTTAACAACTGTTACTATTGTTTACTTTGTATTTATTTTAACAATTCCATATAGTTTCGTGTGTTTTTCACGTTCGTGCTGTGTTTTCATTGCTTATATTATAAATATTTCTTTTCAAACTGAATTTAAAAAAAACATAATTAATAAAAAAGAAGTTAGTGTGTGATATTACCGGTCAGGCGCTCTGCGGGCAGCTAAACCCGCTGTGTGTGTGACGTGTAGGACCTCCTCCTCCAACACACAAGCAGCAGTAATGGCGGACTACGACAACTACGATGAACGGGACCGGGCCTACGGCAGCTTCGGCGGCGGCCGAGGGTGAGTTTCCGCCGTGCACGGCAGCTTTGTTGTGTCCCCGAAGAGCAAACTCGACCGGACCGTCGCCGTGTTTCCCGCTGCTGTCCGCCCCGAGTCAGGGGAGCAGGCTGTGTAGGCCCCGAAGCTCGACACGCCCCGCGGTTACTGAACAGGCCGAGCAGGCATGAGGGTATCCCGGAGATATCAGCCGGGAAACACCGCGGTCTCGTAGCTGACATGCTAACAGTTAGCAAGCGGCTAGCTAGATGTAGACAGTAAGAACAGGCTCTCCAGTGTAGCGTGGATCGTCCCGCAGCTTGGCGGTACAGATACCCACTCAGCGCGTGTGGCTTTGAGGCGGTGGAGGCGAGTGATGGGGAAGGAGGCCGCAGCAGGTTTAGGTGGAGGCGGTGGCGGAGCTGCAGGCTGCCCGCATGGCTGCATCATGTGTCCCCTGCTGCACATCCATCCACGTCGCAGTCAGAGCTGAGGGTGGGAGTCGGTTAGAGCCGGTAGATGCGCTTACCGTCAGGTTAGCGGCTGTTTTACGCTCTGTGGCACTGCGTGTTGTTATCTGATTGCTGATAAACGATTTTTTAAAAAAAAGTGATTTTTTTTTTTCCTGGAGGGAGGGGGCTTCAGGATGTCTGCAGCACACAAAGCTTTAACATCAGTACAGGCAGGAGTCACCTGTGAGAAGATCGGACTGATGTTCTCTCCTTTATCACAGACTTAATGAACGAATTAATAGAAAACAGGGTTTTTTTGCCGAAAGTTTGCTGAGATTAATTTTTGGTCGATTAATTGTTTCAGCAATTAATCTTTATTTCTGTTTCTTCGGGAGCACCAAACCAAATTTTAATCAAAGTTTAGAGAATGATGAAGAGTTAAAGGGCTGCTTTTCTTCATCAGTTGTTCTGTCAGGAGCTGAATCTGATGAGAGGGGATAAACGTTGGGGCTGAACATGGGGCCTGAAGTCTATATTTTAGGAGTGGAGGGAATTCCCCTCATTGCATGCTTCCATTGGAGCAGGGTGGGCTGTAGAGTTTGAAGGAGTCTGGGCTGATTGAGTGGCTGAGCCCTGCAAAGACAATACATAAAACAGAAACCAGACTAAACTGTGTGAAGGTAATGTCTGGTAAATCAAACTGTGCTAACTTCTGCTTGAGCATCTTCTCAGAGCACTGAGGTCCATGTCGGCACATGTTGAAGCCTGTCTGTGTTTGAAACAGTGGGGGGCGCTGTAGTCCTGCAGGGAGGGAGCAGAGCTCCAGATGTTGTCTTGATTGTTCTTCTAGTCACTCTGCACCGCTGTCCTGAACGTTATTGGACCTCTGTTTGTGGGGATTTCTTGCAATATAAGTGAAAAATTTATGTATAACTCTTTTTAAGATGATCTCCTGATGGCTCCAAAATGAGGCAGAGCAGACTGTGATTGCATGAAGCTTTGTTTGAGGGTGCTAGACGGCTGATTTCAGATCTGAATCCAGACTGTTGCTTCAAGAGTTTAGCAGCTGGCTCCATGTCAGTAGGTCAGAATTTTACTGGTTCGTAAAGAAGCTCAACATAATCTATAAGAACCAAACATCTATTAATAGATTTGTTGTTTATAATAAGTCTGTGTCTGTGAAAACGAGTCCCAGTTTCCCAGATATCCCATTTATTTTAAAGCCAAAGCTAGTGGAAGGTGTGGAGTTCTGCATGCGACTGGCATTCCTGCTACAGGGAGATGCTGCTGCTGGCAGCCTGTAACAAAGCCTCCAACAAGTCAGTTAAAGCTTCATCAGTTTCTCTGCTGTTACTGTGTTTAAGAAGAAAAGGTGGTGTGTGGGAGCAGCACAAATTTTTGCTTCAGTTTAAACGACTCCTGCAGGCAGTTTGAGGTAACACTTTTGACGTGTGAATGTGGAAACACTGTGAGAAAACTGCTCCTCAGTGAGGGTCTGTTTCAGCTTCACAGGGGAACCCTGTCTGAAATCCTTTATTACTGGCCAAAGGTCGTCAGGTCATCGCTCATGTTGAGGGATTTTTGTGGTGGCTGCATAGTATAAAGTGTTGCAGCACTCAGTTTGAAGTTGCTGTGTTAGGACGAGTGCTGGAGGCTGAGAGTGGGCCTGTGGGGGTGGGCGGTCCATCTATGGTCAGGCCAAACAGTCTGAGAAAGCCTCAGTTTGATCAAACCACAACACAGTGCCGGTACTTTTCCTTTGCCAGCATGTTTTATATGCAACACCTGATTTTAGCTGCGCGTTTGTATCATAGCAACAACAACCGGTCAGCGATGGATGCAAATCAACTCCAAATAGCAGCGAGCAGGAGCCAAGCTGGCTGACTTTGTTCATGTAGAGCAGGCTGACGCGCTGCTCAGCTCCTACATTTTAACCCCAAACTGCATGGCCGAAGCTCCTCTGGCTGTGTTCCTGCTTCATCAGACCTCCATCAGTGATCCAGGAGCAGGTGGAGCAGCACACAGCAGAGCGATAACCAAGTGGCTCAGAGTTTTGAGTCCGGTTTGTAGTTTATAATTGTTTCAAAGTTTGAGCAGCTACAGAGGGTTAAACCAGCTGCTCTGAAACGCAGATCTACACTGACGGGTGCACGGCAGCATGTCAAGCAGATGGAAAAAACGTCTTTTTACCTGATAAGAACAACAGGACACAGATTTACTGGCATCGTAAACACACCACTCCCAACCTTCAAAGCGTCATAAATTCCAATTATGATTATTTATTTATTTTTGTTGTTCAGTTGGTGGAAATTTGCAGATTTACCCGTTATAATGATAAGTTAGAGCAATAATTCCTATAAATGGATATAAAACTAGAGATGTGCACTTACGTATCACACATTCAACATCTCCCAGACCGCTGTTTGCTTCCACTAACGGGTTTGCAGAAATCACAAAAACCGCTCCAGACGCACGATTTGTGATCTGATCAGCTGTTCTTTGCACTTCCTATGTTGGAGCATACGTCATAACCTTGTGAGCATCAACTATTGTGTGGTTTCAGTGTGCCTTTAGCTGTGAAAACAGGAAGTGATGTCATTTTTGCAGGAACTGTAGTTTTTTTCCTCCTCCAAAGCCTGTCAAAGCTGGAATACTGGAAACGGTTTATTTTGATGCTTTGTTTGTCATTTTGCTCCAGTTTATAAAAATGAGTCTCACAAATGAAATTCTGAAGACTCAAAATACATTTCCTGTGGTTGGAAACTATTGTGTGCAACTTTTCTTTCTTACAATTTTGATATTTCTTATTGGCTTATTCCGCTTATTAAATAATGTATGTAATTACTGTGGACATTTTACAGACAAATTATTAAAGTTTGACATATAAGGGTTGTACTGATGCATAGCAACTTGAAATGTTTAAAAAAACTCATGTAAAATGTAAAGTTTAGCTCTGGCAGATTGTGAGATTATTTCTGATCGTTCATCAAACTACAGCATTTGGATATCAGCTGATGGTTTTTCCTTTCAGACAGATTTCCAACATTCGTTATGTGTAGTAATTTATTTACTTGTTTGTCTCTTTTTTTAAATCTTCATTTATTGATCATTTTCATTAATAAGATCGACAGAGAGCCAGTATCGTCCAACAGCATCGTCTGATTGGTCAGGCTCTCATTCCGTTTCACAAAACGGCCGTGAACGAGCGACCGAGCTCATAAAGTCATTGGGAACGCATCACGGGGCCGATTGCAGCTTTTAGGTCTTTCTGTCCCCGCCATTTCCTGTTTAGACTCCAAAGCGAGCACTCCCAGTTTGGAAGACCAGTGAGCTTAATGTGTGGAGAGTTGTTGTCTTTAACTCTGGTCCAGTCTGACCTCTACATCCCACAATCCTCTTTACTTGTGTCCCTGTCTCACGATCCTCTGTCCCCCCTCCCATCAGGCCCCGTGGCGGCAGCGGTTCCGGAGGCCCCAGGAAGCAGAAGGAGCTGCCGACAGAGCCTCCGTTCACGGCGTACGTGGGAAACCTGCCGTTCAACACGGTGCAGGGAGACATCGACATCATCTTCAAAGAGCTCAACATCCGCAGCGTCCGATTGGTCAGAGACAAAGAGACAGACAAGTTCAAAGGTTCGGAGGGGGTGTGGGTGTCGGGGATGATGAAGTTTGCCTCGGGTGAAACTTCCTGTCTGACTGTTTGCGTCTCTTTCAGGTTTTTGTTATGTTGAATTTGACGATTTGGAATCTCTAAAAGAAGCTTTGACATACGACGGCGCCGTGAGTATCTGATTTAATAAACCCGACGTTTTCTGGTTGTGCCACGCTGCTGTCTTGTCTGACAGGAACTCTGACCTGCAGTTATTAGGTGAAAGGTCACTGAGGGTGGACATCGCAGAGGGACGAAGACAAGAACGAGGAGCGGGCGGCTTTGGCTTCAGGAAAGACGACGGCAGAGGTACGAGCAGAGAAGAAGAGTGCTAACGTGGTAGGAAGGTTTCCAGGCTGGAGTTAGATCCCAGAGAAAATCAGGCGTGCGTTTCGAAACGGGAAAGCTCTGAGGTGCTCCTCAGTGACCTGGAGCAGAAGACGGCTAAAATAGTTTTCACCAAATTCTTTACCAAAACATTTTTCTGCAGCTGAGTTGCCCATAAATCATCAGTGTTCTGCTAGTCTGTGCTGATTGGTCAGTTAAGGACGCAGGACAGGGCATCCCTGCTCGACGGCGCCCGTACCCAAACGATAGCTCCAGCAGACGTTAGTAGAAGCTTCAAGTGTTTGTTGGCGCTTTATGAATAAAGTTGAACATTTTAACCAATGGGAGGCGGGGCCTGCTCGCGATACGCCCCAAACTGTAATGTATCCGGGAGGTCACGTGGTGCTGGGACCTCCCTGATACAAGAAGACCTCCTGGCTCCTGTTCCTAACCATGTTTCCTTGATCAAGGCCAAGAAAAGGTGATTAGGATAAGTGATGAGGGCTTAGGAAAAGAGGGGAGAGGTCCTGACACGTGCTGGAGGCGGGCGCCGGTTGAATCTGATTCAGATTTAAGTCCAGCCTTCAAGGAAACGCAGACGAAGCATGTTTGATGTTGCCCTGTGACTCTGAGGAGGACTCTTCATCTTTCATGCTTCATTTCTTCATCCTCACCTCCACAGACACCTCCCCTTTTCCTTTCACCTCCCTGCTGTTCGTAGTCACCTGCAGGTAGGTGGAGGCCACCTGACGTCTCCTCCTGCTGACCTTTCACCTTCTTCAGTGTTCAGAGTGCTGCTGCTTCTCTCTAACTCCGATTGGCTCATGGACCACTAACAAGCTTCACCTCTCTAGTGTAGCCCCTCCCAGCAGGAGGTGCTGCCACCTCCTCTGTTTTCTTTCCTCTCCCCCCCCCCCCCCCCTCCCCCCTCAGTGTTAAACTGCCCCGTGTCCTCTGCAGGACGAGGAGGCTCTCGAGGCGCTCCCAGAGGAGGAGGAGGAGGACGCGACTCCCGTGAGGACTTCGACCAGCCAGGAGGAGGTGCGGTCAAAGAGTTCAGCAGCTCAGGTTGGACAGCATCGCGTTCCAGCGGCCAATCAGGGCACTGCCAGCTGGGTTCTAGCCAATGGGACGGCAGGAAAATTTCCTCGGCCTCCAAACTTTTTTAAAGCAGTAAAACTAATCAAAGTAATATTTAGACGGCAGACGTGCACTGCTCTCTGTTTACATATATGATGTGAGGCCATATTCTGATTATTGCTCTGGTGGTGAGGCATGATTGACCAGCAAGGGAGACTAACGTTAGAGGCTAACACACCAAACAGGAAGTGGTAACTAGTGTCTGGCTCCGCCTCCTGAAGCTGCTGGACACACCCTGTTTTTCCCCCATCATGCCCTTCACCTCAACCATCTCATATTCATTTCCAGGTCTGGACTCTTTCAGGGCGCCTGTGGCCGTCTATCTGAACACTCACCTGTGTGCGCGTCTGTCTGCTCACCTGTCTCTCTGCAGGTTTTAGAGATGATGACTACATGGGGGGGCGGAGTCGAGGCGGTGGCAGTCGCCCTAGTGACAGAAGGGGTGGAGGTGCAGGGATGGGTCGCTACAGAGACGGACCCCCACGCGGAGGAACGACAGACTTCAGGGAACCGTCTGAAGGTGACATGACTTCCTGCTTTTTTTTTTTTCAGCAACGCTCTGACACAGGTGGATTACCGTATTTTCACGACAATAAGGCGCAGTCTCAGTTATGTGTGCCATTACTGTATTTAACACACACATAAGGCGCACTGTGCTAAAAGGCGCAGTCTCAGTTATGTGTGCCATTACTGTATTTAACACACACATAAGGAGCACTGGATCATAGGGCGCATACAAGTACCGTATGCGTATTTAAAAATAAAGCGGGAGCAAACCTGAGTTCGGTACCTTACTCACATTTTTATTACCAATAATCGTCATCATCAACAACACACAAGCATACAAGTGTGCGTATTTAAAAATAAAGCAGGAGCAAAACAAAGTTTGGTACTCACATTTTTATCATCAATCAAACCCATCGAAGTCCTCATCCTCTGTGTCTGAATTGAACAGCTGCGCTGAATCTCCATCAAACATGCCAGGTTCACTGTCTTCACCGTCAGAGTCACTTTCCGTGCCGTGCGGCTCCTCGGAAATGATGCCGGCTTTTGCGAAAGCTCGAACAACAGTGCCAGCAGACATGTTAGCCCAAGCATCTACAATCCATTCGCAAATTGTGGCGTAACTCGCCCGGCGCTGCCTTCCACTCTTTGTGCCAAGCACAACAGTAAAAGAAGACTTTTCATACCCCGTTGTGCGTATCGCTACCGTGCTGGTCCCCTTCTTCTCCACAGTGTGACTCACTGGGATGTCAAAAGTGAGCGGGACCTCGTCCATGTTAGTGATGTGGCTGGGCTGGATGTGTTTGCTGCAGTAGGGGCGGAAGATGGCCAGCTTTTCCTTATAATCCGCTGGAAGTTGCTGCGCTACCGTAGTCCTGGTCCGGATGGAAAAATGGCACCGTTTCATAAAAAGTGAAAGTGAAACTGCTTTTAGCCGAATGGTGACCGTCGAAACGCTTCTCCCGCTCGTTCTTTGCTCGATGATCCACCGCTCGAGTCTTTCCTCCAACTCTGCCACACTTCACCCTTTAGCGTTCTCATGGTGTTCTCTACTACGTCCTCATTACAACACACAGGGCGCACTGCGCTATAGGGCGCGCCGTACTTTTTGAAGAAAATCTAAGACTTGTAAGTGCGCCTTATGGTCGTGAAAATACGGTAGGTTTGGTAAAATATGGCAGCGCTGTATCAGCAGTGACTGTGACACTGATAATACATAGAAAACAATTAGCCAGGTGCTAACAGGTGTGTACGTCTTAGGACCCGCCTGTCGCACAAATCCAGGAAGAGGAAGGATAGCAGAGAGAGTAGGAAGGGTCATCGCAGTATCAGAATCCTGAGCGGATGATCGTCCGATTAGCCAGTGAGGCATACACCTGACACACTGAGCTGAGAACACAGCAGCGTGACATCAGCACAGCATGTGCACATACCTGTGTTTCTAGAGGCTCCCCCTGGTGGCCTGCTTTGCTTCCTCCTGGTGTCCCACACAGGGGTTAGAAAGAAGAGTGTTTCCTGCTTGTTATAGAAATGCTTCTCTGGAAAAAAGCCCCCAGTTGAGATTTTTCCTGACTGGAAGTAAAATGTCTGTTGATTTAAAAACAGGAAGTTCCCCCGGCGTGCACTGACTGTCTGTTGTTATGTGTCTGTTGCAGAGGAGCGTGCACAGCGGCCTCGGCTGCAGCTGAAGCCTCGGACCGTCTCTGAGCCGCTCAACCAGGTCGCCAACCCCAACTCCGCCATCTTTGGCGGAGCGAAGCCGCGAGAGGAGGTGATATCAAAAGAAAAACCATAAGAGACTGAAGGCCGCACGGCCGTAGGGAGGGAGGGAGGGGGCGGGGGAGAGGGAGGTTAGGGGGGCGAGAGCGAACTTTAACCAAGAAACGCCAAACGGGGTGATTTAGACGCCACAGTTAGTCCTTCCTGACAGACGGCCAGCTAGCGAGCGAGCGAGCGGACGCTGCCCTCCTCCTCTTCTTCTTCTTCTTCCTGTTTGAGTTCAGTTTGAGCAGAATATTTATTCTTAGTGGGAATAAAGACGAATCGCACTCTGACACTCTGATCAGTAATAAACCTGTAAACACAACACGGCGAGCAGCTCGTCAATGCATGTTCCGTCTTTGGGTTTCTCTGCCCCGCCCCCTCACCGCCACCTCCGCTTTCTGTGATGTCATACCTGCTTTGTCCTGTAGCCCCGCCCCATCCTCTTCTGGGTCAACGGTTGCCCACATTTACTCCAACAGAAAGAAGCTCTGAGGTTAAACCTGTAAAGTCTTTTAGTGTTTCTTTTTTGTATTTTATAGTTGTTGAACTACAGCCCTGCCCCCTCACTCTGATTGGTTGAAAATGTCCCCCACTTTAGTTGTTTTGTTGTTTTAATCTTTGGTGTCTTTTGTTGATTTGGTTAGCGTTACAGCAGCTTGTCGTCCTGGGTGGGTGGGGTTTAATGCCTGGCTCTCAGCAAGCTCCGCCCACTCAGGTGTCCACAGCAGACCCAGTTGATGAAATAAGTAAACTGCTAAAAAGCTTTAGACTTCTGTTCCCATGATGCTCTGCTAGCACAGACAGGTGCTGCATTCACTGTCTGCAGAATTTTACATGAAAAATCAAAAAACGGTGCATTCAGGTGCAGGAGGCAGCTCCTCGGGAATCATTAAATCCTACTAGTTTTCCTGATTTATGACTGTGGAAGAACAGACCCTGAATGCAGCACAGTTTGAAAAGGCTCTGATTGGCTGTGTTCTGTCGGGTTTGCAGCGATGTGGCAGTGTCCTGTCCAATCAGCTTTAACAATGCCTCCCACACTGAACACACAGAAGGGAATCTTTTCTGATTGGTCTGTTGATCCACACTGAAAACTTTTATATATATTTTTTAATTTAATTGTATCTATTTTTTTTCTTCTTTTTTTTTTCTTTTAGCTCTTCCCATTTGATTTTTAACTTTTCCTGAAACATTAGCTCTGAGTCACCGTTCGCCTTATTATGAGTTGAATGATTATGAACTGTTCTCTCAGGAACTGCGTCATATTTTTGTAGGAAACAAAATCTACCAGCTTTTATTTAATGTTGGTGAAAATGTTAAGGAAATGTTGTAAGAGAAGTTTGACCACCAACAGCAATGACAGCAGAAATAAGTGAAGACATTGAGCCCGGTCTCTATTGATTCTGTCTCCGTTTGTTTGGTTTACAGGTTTTTACAGGCTCACTGAGACTAAATGTGTAGGCGTATTCTCAAACTTCATAAACTATCTGGTCGTTAAGTCTGACGTCACTAGCCGTGTCTGGGTCTAAACTCCGCTGCAGGTCCATATATCAAACGATCACTATGGCATTACTGAGAGTTAAAAACTGTCTAAAGTCTTTCATCTTTAATAAAATGATCAGCGTTCTGCTCTACCAGGTGTAACAACTGAGTTTAACATCCAGGCATCCATGAAAACGGAATTTATGACATTTAACGGAGTTAGAAGTTAGCAGGGAGTTAGCTCGCTAGCTTCTATCTAAATACAATATAGCATGTCCTGACTGCGGGGTTTTGGAAACAAATTCAAACGTACAGCTCTGTTATCACTTCCAACATAAATGAAGACAGGAAACTAAACAGCAGTGACGTTTGTAGGGTTACTGAAGTTGGGCTAGCTGCTATATAATGATGTGCTACGTGACCGCTAGCGACACAGCTATGTTAGCATAATATAAACAAGCTAACTTTTTCCACTCGATAAAAGTTAACGTGAGTGTTCTCGGTGGTCAGGAACAAATGTAATCGCATGGCAGGATGCTGTAAAAGGACCAAACTTCAGCCAGGAGAACAACTGAGATAATCCATCCACAATACGAGGTTAGTCATTCATATACTGCTGCATGGGCTGGGCTGTAGTTACATCCTAAGGTTTTAAAAACTGAGCTTAAATAAATGATTAGCGGTAATAAAAGCCGAGGGAGGTCAACAGGGATCACTGACTGTTTTAGGAGCTTTTTGAGATCAAATAGAAGAAAATACATAACATTAAACATGTTAACAACACAAAAGCCATATTAAACGCAGACTACTTTAGGCCCGGAAGTAGGATTCGTCACGTCATCACTTAACGACCGGATATGTGCAGAACTGTTACTGCTTTAATGTCGTCAGGTGGTCCCATGTGCTCTGAAGTTTCCTGTTCAGGCCCACCACCCTCCAAAATCTGTGAGAAGCTCAGTTAGTCTCTGTACTTTGTAAAAGATGATGGCAGCGCTGTCGTACTCGCACTGAGCGAGGTTAAATCACTTGACGGCAGCTAAAGCAGTGAAAATGTTCTGGACTCTGAACGGTCCCTCGAATCCAGGCAGACGATTTTCATTCATAAAAATCAGGGAGGACAAAATAAGTTCAAAGTGTTTTTCTTAACTTTTATTTTTCCCTTCCTTTGCTCCCCTTTTTCATCTCTTCCTTCTTTTTTTCTCCTTCCATCTGTCTTTGATTACAGCACTGAGTCATTTAAAGCCGCCACCACAGATCCCAACCAGACGGTGGCGCTAGCACGCCGCATTGCCGACAGAACAGAAGAAACCGAAAGCTTTTTTTTTTTTTCTTTTCTTTTCTTTTCTTTTTTTTGTGCTGTTTGGTGGTTTCAGTGTGGGTCAGACGCCAGCGTCCACCGATAAATTGTTGTAAAGTTGATTGTGTACAATAAAGATGGGGCTTTGGTCTGGAACCTGTAACTTCTGTGTGTTTCTCTGTGGCCCGACAGGAAACTGGCTGTAAACCCGGCCCAGGTGAAAGCTTTCAGGTGTGGGTCTGCGTCGCTTTGACATCATGTGGTTTTTTTTTTTGTTTTTCTTGGAGGTAAAATGCAGAAACGTTTCTGAATAAACAACTGTTAGAACTTTCCTTTCCTTGAGTTTATGGCAATAAAACTGTCTTCATCTTTGTCCTCATACCAACCCGAATGTGTTTAATTTCAGGGTGGGGGAGGCGGGGCATTGATTCCTCATTACATTTTTATTTTTCTTCCAAATGAAAGAAGAATAAAGAATAAAGCTCGTTCTGTTCTGCCTCTGTATGTCTGTGTCGCTCCGACGAGCAGCTCCTGCTGCGGTGACCGGCGTTAATGTTAAACATGACCACAGTCTACAACTTCATCAGGTACACCTCTCCAGCAGCTGGTTGGAGCTCCTTCAGTCGTTGCTCAGAGGTGACATCATCACACACCTGCTGGAGGTGGTTCCGGAGATGCTGCAGGACCTTGCTGAGGGTCTTGGTGGATGTGGGAGGGCTCTTAGAAAGTTTGTTCAACATCTAAAGCAGTTTCACTCATTTCTAAAGGTATCCTGACTTCAGCTGTTTCATTTACAGTCTGGTCACCTGGGACAAACTGAACTCGCTGGACAGGCTTAGAAAGCCGGAAGGTCTCGGTACTATAACTGGACGTCAGCATGAAGTGGCAGGTTGGCTCTGAGAGTAAAGGGTTTGTTCCGGGAGCTCAGGGGCCTCGCTGAGCCAGCAGCGCTCCTATTTCTGTTCATGTCCGCCAGATTGAAGACCGGGACCAATATTGGAACCGCTGACATCAGTGAGGGGCTACTGCAAGGAACTCACCGATGTTGGTCCACAGGTTCTGATCAGTCGGGCTTCAGCTTCCACTACATTAATAACCGGTTCTCTCCCAAACCCAGCAGCAGGCTGCTGAGAAACAGCCTTCAGCTCAATTTAATTTATGCATGCATGTAGCACCAAACCACAGCTACAGTTGCCTCTGGGCCCTTCATATTATAAAGTAAAGACTACAACAGTACAGAGAATCCCCAACGATCTCACGACTTGAGTAAGCACTTGGCAACAGCGGTAAGGAAAAACCCGTTTGAATCAGAAGTTAAACGTGCAGGTAAAAAGAAGGGGAGCAGGCTTTCTCATACATGATGTATGTATCTGTAACCAGGCAGAATAAACTCAATCACTCATTAAACCGGTGGTTCAGTTCTGACCTGTAACATGTATTTTGCTGTTGTGGGGTAAAGGGGCGGGGCTGAGAAAATACAGGTGTGCTTTAAATGAGTTTCTCCAGGTTTCATTCACCTGTGTGTCTACTGTTCATTCAGTTTGAGTTTGACATCTACTCCTTATTGTGGTAGATGTGTGTATTTTATGACACTCACACCATCCTAAACGCATTTGGAATTATTTCCTTTAAACTCAGTAATCCAGTCAAACTGAGCGCCACCTGTGGGCGGGGCCTGTTAGCACAGGTAATCATCCAAGTCTGAGGGTAATCGATCAGGTTACACTTAAATAAAGTTCTCGAAAAAATAAAAGTTCAAAAACGGTTTCTGCTATTATAAATAAGTCAAAGTTGTAATTCACTTAAGTACAAATGCTGGCGTCCTCCGGTGTGTGCGTGCGTGTGCGCGCGTGCGTCCGAAGTCTTCCTGGTTGGCTGTGTTGTTGTCTCAGCCCTCGCAGTGTCTCTGTGCTCCTGTTATTCCTTCACTTCCTCCTTCAGGTCGTCGTCATGTTGTTTAACTAACTAGCAGCTGCTGGTTAGTGTTTCTTAACTACCATCAACTTGTCCGGGAGTTAGCTATCTGCTAGCTCTAGCAACCCTGTCATCAACAGGTAAGACGCCTCATTACGTCGGTAACCGACCCGGCTATTTGTCAGTTAACCCGTAAAGTGAGACAGTTAACCCGGTCTAAGTGTCCGAGCTACTGTCGTCTGTCCTGCTCTGAGTTTCTTTGAGTCTTTGCTCTTTTCAAACTTCTCTAACCAGCCTAGCGTTAGCATAGTTTTTAGCCTCCTAGCAGCAGAGGGTACTTCCCGGACTTAACATGCCGGATTCCGTTAACAAACCGTCGGATTTAAAGTCCCGTGAGTTACCGGTAAGTGTATAATCATCTCTGAACAAAGTAATTCGGACTTCACGCCACTTATATGGAGACGTTTTCTCATTCGGCTCTCAGTTATAATTAAACAATGCTCATTTAAATGACACGCCAGCTTGAATACCGATGAAGTTTAGTCGGAGTCAAGTTGTGTGCCGTGTTGATGATTTATTAAATACGAATCTCGAAACTTTATGAAACATAAAGCCGAATTCATCAGAACATTAGCGGGAATATTTCAACAGTTTTTCCACAGTGTTTTTTTTAACGTCGGCGACAAACGCGACACAAACGTCCATTTTTCTCACGGAATTCGGCTAACTGTCACCTGTGTGCAAAACGAAGTTGTTTTGGCCATTTACAGTGTTTATTTCACGACAACAACAAACCTGTAGCGTAAAATACTGAACTCAGACTTTAATATCAGAAGTTCCAGTAAAATGTGGTCACGTGTCTTTGGATAAAGCGAGATTAAAGCTGTTTGTTATGGAGACAAATATGAGTCATGTTTGTAAAGTAAGAATCCAGTTCTGTGAAACGTGAAGCAGAGTTGATGAGAATAAGAACAGCGAGCAGTTTTTAGTATACAACCTTATTATCGAGCGCTACGCGAAAGAAACATCAGTTTTTCTTATGGAGTCTGGCAAATGGGGAAATTGTTGAAATGACCAGAAACAATCAGTGATTAAAGATAAGGTGACGAAAGCTGTGGAGGGTTGATGAGGGCAGCACTGACAGGTTCAGCTGCTTTATAAAAGCGACTGTTTACAATTTAGGTGAATTTTTAATTTTTCTTTTTGTTTCCAGACGTGACTTTGTGGTTTCACTTCAGTTTTTACTGTTTAAAGTGTTTACTTTCATTTTAGTTCTTCTTTGTCACGTGAAACTTTAAAAATCAAAGTTTTCAAATATTTCACATGATATAGTAGAAATGCCTGAGCAGCAAGCATCTAATCTGAAGTTAGCGTTCAATAACATGCTGAGAATGCAGAGAGAGATCATTGAGTTGGTGAGCTGTGTTGAACTTAGTCACAGCGACTGTCTTAATACCTATTGGATCACCATGGTAACTGATGCTGAGCACAAACTGGACTGGAGCCGGTGAGGTTCAGTGTAACATGCTCAGGTGGGCTGTGGCATTCAAAGCTCGCGCTCGCCGTCACGCCGCCATCAGCCTGATATAGGCAGGATCCACGCTTTCATGCTGTTAGACTGGGGCAGCAGAAACTGAGCTTCAGACCAGGCAGCATTTTTCCATCTTCTATTGTCGTTTAGTGGCTTCAGTTTGTTGTTCACAGCTGGCAGGTGTGGCACCTGCGGGTCAGCGTACTGGGGTTGGTCATTCGAGTTCCTGTTGCCTCGCTCTCAGCTTGAAGCAGACTGTCTATTGTCTCCCAGAGAGCTGCCTCTCACGGGACCTTTTCTCACATTCTCGGTAAACTCAGAGATGGCTGTGTGGGAAACTCCCAGCACATCAGCAGTTTCTGAAACACTCTGATCCATGTGTCTAAATGCACGGAGCTCCTGTCGTGTGATTGGCTGATCAGATACTTGTGTTGAGGAGCGGTTGAAGAGGTGTACGAGCGGCCGTGTATGTTTCGGTACGAGCTCAGTCTGGTCAATCATTTTTGTCTTCCACGCGTCACACTTCATCATTTATCATCTTTATTCATCTCCGTCCCGCTAACACTGTATGTGATTTGAGTAGTGGCGCTTCATCACTGCTCTCGTGTGAGCATGCTCAGAGCCAGAGTGTTTTAACAGGGAAGTTTGATAGCTCCATCGTGATGCGTGCTCTGCAGTTTTCCGTTTTGTCCGTCCAGCGAACAGAGAAAAAGAGAAAACCTGGAAAAGTCGGAGCTGCTCTGTGACACAGACCTGCAACAAGCTACTGATCCTTAGTCAGGATCGTTGTGTGTTTGCATACACACCACACCGCTGTTTGTGTCCCACTGCAGAAGGAAAATGTTCATATAATCGAGCCGAAAAGAGCAAATGAAGCCAAACTGGTTTAAATTAAAGGCTTTTATTGTGAAGGACTCAGAGGAACGTGTTTTTAACTCCATAAACCTGTGTCTTTCTGTGTGTGCGCGTGTGTGTGTGTCAGCCATGTTTGCGTCCTGCTGTAACTGGCTCTGTATGGACACAGCCAATGCGGATCAGCCCACTCGAAGCGACAGACGTCATCAGTCCTACACCAACTCGGCCTTCACCAGCCAGCCGTCTCCTCCACCTGAACACACCTGTAAGGCCTGCGGGGGGCGGCTCGACACACCTGCCACAAAAGTAAGTGAGTGATTGTTCCAGCCCTGAGCCTGCAGCTGCAGCGAGGTCCTGTGGACATTGTCCACAGGGAGGGGGGGTCGTCACACTTGTGTTCAAAGGGCTGTTGGAGGTTAAAGTTCTGGATCACGTGACAGATTTTTGGATCCTTGTTAGAGCCGGTTGGTAGGACCACCTAAAGCAGGGGTGGGCAACTCCAGGCCTCGAGGGCCGGTGTCCCTGCAGGTTTTAGATGCGTCCTTGATCCATCACAGCTGATTCAAATGGTTAAAGGACCTCCTCAACATGTCCTGTAGTTCTCCAGAGGCCTGGTAAAGAACTAATCATGTGATTCAGGTGTGCTGACCCAGGGTGAGATCTAACACCTGCAGGGACACCGGCCCTCGAGGCCTGGAGTTGGACACCCCTGACCTAAAGGCTCCATATAAGTGATTATTACATCAAATACACTTTCTTCATCGCAGACGTTGGGAGGTTCCTGTTTGAGGAGCCAAAACATTAAACACAGATCCCTTAAATGAGGTGAAATAGTTCATAAAATAGAAACGGTGCAGATGCTCGGCTCTTTGTTTTCATCCACTCAACTCCCTGCCCCGCCTCCGTAAGGGATTCAGCTGTGGCGCTTTCAGAAGGTTCAGCCCGTTTACTTCCTTCCTTATGGGCCGGGACTCGATGGAGAACGCCAAAAAACGAAGCCGTCGAGTGAACTTTGCTGGTGGACGGTGCACGGGCAACCTCATGTAGGGACGCGGTGTTGGAATAATTTACAGGTTTAGGAGTTCATCCCAGGAACAGAGCAGGATGCACAACTCTGGCTCGGTGCAGTAAGTCGAAGCAGCCAATCGGCAGCTTATCTGTAATGTAGTAAATGAAGGAAAAGCTCCGGGACGCTGAAAGTGGCGGCTCACTTCCTTTGTTTTGCTTTGTGGTTGGTGGAAAACCCAGAGCAGAGATTTGCTGAAGCGACCAGGAAACAACCAGCAGCTGATTAAAACACCAGAGCGGACTTTGTGTCTGTGGGCTTCAGGCTGTCGTGCCTTTAAAAGCACAATCATCGTTTGTGTGTTTAACAGTCTTCTGGCTGCCATCACAGAGGAACTCGTCCGTGTTGAGCCTGCTCAACTGCGTGACTGAGCTGAGCTGGAAGGACGCACATTCCTGATGGTATTAATTGGATTGTTGGGTGTAACCACTCATTAACTGAACGACCCTTCAGTTAATGAGTGGTTACAGTCTGACAGGCTGCTTTAACCTTCGATCCCTTCAGTCAAAGTTCAGACTGCTGAGTGTGTTTTATGATTCATAATGTTGGGTTGTGCAGAAGAAATCAGATCATTCTGTATTTAAAAATCCCGTAACAACACCTGTCGCCTCACGGTGGTTTCTACTGGACTCCAGTTCATTCGTCACGGAGGGAACGGGAGCCTGTGTGGATCAGAAAGAACGACACGAAGAGGACGTCACTCTGACCTCAGAGATGACTGCAAGACAACAATCTCTGCATGCTGGGTTACCTAGCAACACATATTGTTTACACATGTTTGAAGGCAGCTGTAACACGAGCCACGGCGAGCTCGATGACACTGATAAATGTACGGCAGGCGGGAGAATAATTATCGCAGGGCTGAACGGGTCAGAGCGGGATGGAGGAGTGGGCGGGTCGCCGTGCAGAGCAGCAGGGCGGAGAGTCAGACGGCGTCAGGCCTGAGGAGAAGCGTCAGCGTGCACCATGTGATAACCTTCAAACCCAGGCCGCCAGCAGAACTGGAAGCAGCTGTGAACAGCTGTTGTGCTGTTGGTTCATCATTTTTATTCTGATGTGAAGTTTAACTTTGTAAACTGTGAGCGAGATCAGTCCTCTCTCTCTCTGTCTGTCTGTCTGTCTGTCTGTCTGTCTCTCTGTCTCTCTCTGTCTCTCTGTCTCTCTCTGTCTCTCTCTCTCTCTCTGTCTCTCTCTCTCTCTCTCTCTGTCTCTCTCTCTCTCTGTCTCTCTCTGTCTCTGTCTCTCTCTCTCTCTCTCTCTTTGTCTCTGTCTCTCTCTCTCTCTCGTCTCTCTCTGTCTCTGTCTCTCTCTCTCTCCTCTCTCTCTCTCTGTCTCTCTCTCTCTCT